>NC_037338.1:64810026-64945026 GCF_002263795.3 Bos taurus
TGTGCCCTGGCCCTCAAAGCGCTGTTTGCAAAAGAAAGTTACTAGGCTGACACATTTTTTCTTTACTCCTTTGGTTCAGGCAAATGTCAGCGTTCTTCCAAACTCTTTTCACACCTCTGTCTTTAAGGAGATGAAAGTGGTAATTCCTCTTTGAAAATCATTTCACTCTCAGTGCCTCCAAATCTTGGGAAAAGAACTGGCCTGAAATGAAGCAATGAGAAAAACCTCAATAGCTAAATTTTGCACACAAAAATAATGACAATATGAAAGTAGTTTTTCTGGAGAAGGAAGATGGGGGGGTGGTGGTATGAATGTGCATTTACTTTTAAATTTGCTTTAAACCTGATGACTAACATCTACCTCATTGCCTTCTAGTTTAGGGGGAAAGTTCATAGCAGTAGAAAAAATATAGAATAACTGCTCCAACTATAGATTTTCTTTTAACTTGGGGGGAATATTGGCTAATTCTAAATTCAGCCCTAATGTCCAAGAGAAGTTACCCTTCTCTGAGTTTCACTTACAAAGGGGGCAGTTAGTTTTGTATGATTTTGCAGAGTTTGTCTTGGAGAGCAAAGGAAATGCAGTGTCTTGCAGGACTGCCTAACCCCACGCTGGCCGGGAAATAAAATGAGAAGCCTGTCTGAATTCACGTGCTTGGCTTAGCTGTTCTCATCGTAACTTTTTTTTTTTTTTTAATTCCCCCTGATGGGAAGGGGCTGTGAAACTAGGCAGGTTTGTTGCCCTGTACTGGCACGTTTTATTATTGTGATTTTGAATTTCCTCCTCTAGAGACATGCACGATTTACCTTCCGCCCTCCGGGAGAATGCCTCCCTTTCTTCCTTCTTTCTTCCTTCCTTCCTTGCCAAAGGATCCTGAATTTCTGACTAGTTGATAGGGACACAAGTTAGGGCAAAACCATTCCATCTAGCTGAGTCTCACCGAGAATCCTAGAGTTTTTACTTTAAAAAACTTTTTTTTTTAATGAGAAATCTCAACTACAGAGAGGCAAGGCCCCCGAATTCGGGGTTGAAGGATCCAGCTGGACTGACATTGTATAAGCTCCGTGCCCTGCTGTCTCCCCTATGTGCCTGCCTGGCCTTCTGAACCTTGTTTCTCTCCTGTTTGTCATGCAGTACGACGATCTGCCCCATTACGGGGGCATGGATGGAGTAGGCATTCCCTCCACGATGTATGGGGACCCGCATGCGGCCAGGTCCATGCAGCCCGTCCACCACCTGAACCACGGGCCTCCTCTGCACTCGCATCAGTATCCGCACACAGCCCACACCAACGCCATGGCTCCCAGCATGGGTTCCTCGGTCAATGACGCTTTAAAGAGAGATAAAGATGCCATTTATGGGTAGGTACGACGGGGCAGCAGGTTCAGCAGTTTTGAGGCGAGGCTTTCTTTCCCCATTTCCCTTTGCCCTCGATAGGAGGAAAGTCAGAGCTCTCTGGATTTGGAGGTACATTATTTGGTGACTTTTCATTCTCTTTGCATGGAGATTTGGGGGAGGCGGCCAGCCCAGACGCCCCCCGCCCCCCGTCTCCGCTCAGGCTCCGCGCGGGTCCAGCGTCCAGCTCCTCCGAGGCCAAGCCCGCGGAGGGGTCGCCGTGCGGAAGTTGCCAAAGGTCCCTCGGCCTCCCACCACCCCCCGCAGACTCCGGCTCCGTAGTTCAGCGGGTTGGAGTCCTCACTTGCTCGACTTCTCGGGGAAAGTGTTGGGGATTTCTAAACGTAGGCGCCTTTGTGTTGAAACGAAACTTTTAGTTTAAAGGAAAATCTTTTAAGCCACTGATTGTTCTGACTTGCTAAGTTTACTCAACCACCGTATGCTGGCCTTGCCACCGCACAATAAAATCAAGGGAGGACAGTTGCAGGTCAGGCAAGGGGGAACAGGCTTTGCATTTATGGAGTTTGACCACTGTAGTCGAGGAGAGGAGCTCACTCTGAATTGTTACAGACCTTAAGAAACTTCTGGCCGTTTTAGGACTTTGTGTTTAAGGGCGAAACTTGCAGGATTTAGAAGTAGATGCGGGGTGCTCTCGGCCGGTGTAGTGTTCTGCTGCGGTTCACACCGTGTTCTCCTGGGCCCTGGGGTTAGACCAAAACCCTCTGAAAGTCACTTGTGCCTACTGTGTGCTGATGTATTGGGGGACCGCTTTTTACTTTGCAGCCACTTTTATTTTTATTTATTTCTACTTTTGAAAAACAAAAAATCAGGTAACACTGACCCTCCCCGACTAAAAACCCTTTCTGCTTTCTCTTCTGGTCCCTTGTGCAATGGGCTTGTTTAAATCCCAGCGTCCTCTCCGCAGCGTTAACTGCAAATGGTTTAGGCTCCCGGACAGAACATTTGGGGAAGCTTTGAAAAGGACCCCAAACTGTTAAATTCCCAGCCGAGCTGTGAGAGCTAATAAAAGACTCGAGATACCTCTTTGGGCATTAGAAGAGGCTTTTTTTTGTTTTGTTTTGTTTTTCATGGGCTGAGATAAGCAACATCTAGGCCCCTCGCAATACTAGCTGCTTTGCCATTACGCAGGGACAAAATGAAAGGCCTGACCGCAGGCACATTTGAAGGAACTTTCTTGGGGGGTGGGGGTGGGGGGGGGGGCGGTGGGGACCGTCGGCGAAGGGAGGGAAGTGTGCAGGGAGCCGAGGAGGAGCCCTCCAGCCCTCTGAGGGCCGTGGGGTCAGGATCCGTGGTCCAGCCCTCTGACAGTCGGTCGGTCCCACAGCCAGAGAGGTCCTTGCCCCAAGTTAGCTGAGCGCCTGCCTCCAAGATCCCCAGAGTTTGAGCTTCCTGGGGCGGCCTCGGAGGAACCCACTTGAACGAGATTTCCCACCTCCTGCGCCCGGCGCCTTTCTCCTCTTCCAGGTCCTGGGTGTGCATCGGAGGGCCGAGGGCTGGTCGGGGTGGGAAACTTAATTCAAAATGGCTGCTGGAACCGCTTGGGTTTTATTCTTAGCAAATGTTACTAATTTCTCAGGCCAGATAGGCTGAACCGGTCCTCAGATACGGTCCATGGCTGAGGGCCTCCGACTTTGGGGGGCCCAAGGAGGAAGGGGAGGTGAGCAGTCACCTGGGGGGTAGGGATGAGGGGAGGGGAACAAGTAGATGTCAAAATCAGGGAGAGGGAGGTCTCCGTCTTGAGCTCCTCCGGCTGTTTTTCTTGGGCTCCTTGTTTCACTGCCGTGGGACTAACCATTGTGTTGTTTGTGACTGTTGTATTTTCTTGCAGACACCCCCTCTTCCCTCTCTTAGCACTGATTTTTGAGAAATGTGAATTAGCTACTTGTACCCCCCGCGAGCCGGGGGTGGCGGGCGGGGACGTCTGCTCGTCAGAGTCATTCAATGAAGATATAGCCGTGTTCGCCAAACAGGTCAGCAAAATCAATGTTTCAAAAGTAAAAAGGAAAAAAAAAAAAGAAAGAAAGAAAGAACCTCCCTCCACCCCCGCCCCAGCACATTTGCAAAAGTAACCAGCTGAACAGTCTGCCCTAAGCCAGGCCTGTTACATCTTCCTGAGCTTTTCCTCCTAAATCAGTGTCTGTTTGCGGATGCCTGAAAATCACCCCACTTCTGACCCACTCCCGCTCCCTAACCCGACGCAGAAAGCTCTCTCTGTAAAATGCGACCCCAAACCCCACCCCCCGCGCAGGACCTTCCTTGGAATTGGCTAGCTGGGCAGGGATCTCTTAGCAGCATACTGCTGGGAGAAGTAACCCTGTGCTCTGGGCTTGTTTTCGGATTATTTGACTCACATTGAAGGGTTTCTGCACGGGACGAACTCGGTGTCACCGAGTCTGTCCCGGAGGTTACATCCTGCCCCCGACAGTGTAATGAGGCAAGAAACTAGGAAGGCTACCAGATTTCAAATGTTTCTTTCTCCCCCCCCCCCTTTCCCCTCCCTCTCCCCTCTCCTTCTCACTTGTATTTAGATTCGCGCAGAAAAACCTCTCTTTTCTTCTAATCCAGAACTGGATAACTTGGTAAGAGCGGACCCCTTACTCCCCTCCCCACATCATCCCTCCCCCACCCCCGCTTTCTCCCCAAGCTTTGCTTTGAGAGCCCTGAGGTTTCTAGACCCGTCCTCCCGTAGCTTGCAAGTGGGCTGCCAGGGTTTCCATCCACCGGCAAGTGGGCCGGGCCGGGGTCCCGGGGAAATAAATTCACCTCGAGAGGGGCCGGGTGAACCGGCGCGGGGAAACGCGAGCTTTTGTTTTTTATGACAGCCGGGCAGCGCGGCTCTAATCAGCCCGGGGATTTATCTCCGGGCCTGTCAGCGTGTGTGCTTAAACTTTGCGGACTTCCCAGCCCTCAAAGTCGCGTCATGAGGGCAAGCAACCAGGCCAGACCTCCCAAACCACCAGTTTATCGGAAAGGTGTGCAGAAGGCGGCAGAAAGTTTGCAGTGTGAAGAGCCACAGTTTGGAAACTACTGGGAATATTTTCCGTGCACGCCTTCCAAGGAAATACCTAGTGGAGGGGTGCGGCCCTTTGGGGGTGGTGGAGGGGCAGTGGGGCTGAGAAAGAGGGGAGCCATGGGCAAGAAGAGTGTTTATGACCCCCACTTAGATGCTTGGTTGTTGTTTTAGCTGTTTTTTTCTCCTTAAGAAATATAAACCTCTAGATGGTACCCAGTCGCTGCTGTTAAGTTTTAGTGTTATGGCCATAAATCAAAATAACTCTATTTACTGGGGGGAGGGGAGGGCTGGGGATGTTAGAGTTGTGACAGCCAATTTTCTGCAAACTACGAATGGGGCGCTCATTCTTTTTGTATCTTTGCAGATGATTCAAGCCATACAAGTATTAAGGTTTCATCTGTTGGAATTAGAGAAGGTAATTTCTCTAGCTTTTTTTCTCCTTTTGCTTCCCCCTCACGCCCAAACACACAGAAAGGGAGGGTTCAGAATGGCTGAAGTTCAGGCTTCGAAGATATTTGCATAAACGTCTTTCTTTCTGGTAATTAGTGTCAAGGCCAATCTTTGCGTCCATTTCTCTTTGCAGTTTAATTACAATTTTAGACACTAAAACTGGGATCACAAACGCCCTAGCCTTGTATTCATTCTTAATACCTTGCTGGCTTTGTGTAAGTAGTTGCAGGGCTCTGCATCCCCTTGGATGCGTAGAAAGCTATCCTGAATTTGCTTCACAGGTTGTACCTTCTCTTCTTCTCCTAGTCTTCTTTGCTACCTCTGAGTGGGGGGAAAGTTTTGTTTAGTTTCAGTGAGTTTCTGGAAGACAGTCTGAGAGCAGCGGCAGGTCAGAAACAGGGGGAGAGGCGGAGTGGGAGGAGGAGTGGGCAAGGAGTGTGGAGGAGGCGGTGGGGGAGGCACTTTAAAGGTTCTGCGGAGACAAAGCAGAGTTGATAGTTGTGTCAGTTTCTTGAATCTGGGAATCCTGCACATATCCCACCTTCACACTCAAGAAAGCGTGTGGGATAACATGATTTTGCTAGCTGTTCTATAAATCTCAGCAGTAAAAACTTAATGCATTGTAATTCAAAGTAACATTAAATTGTAAGCACACTGGGGTTTCTTGTGAATTTTTGCATGTCAGTGATGCCTGTGTCCTGTAAGACACCGCTCCACCTATCCCTAAATGTTTTGAAGCATTCTTTTCCCTTAAAAAATTAATCAGTTTGATACCTTTTTGTGGCTGTAAGGGTTCCCCCCCACACACCATATCAGGAGTCTTTTTTTTTTTTTTAAGGAAGCATCCTAATATATGCTTCTTATAGATAGAAACCCTAATTACCAATGTTAAAGGGACTTGGGTTGTCAGGCATATATCGTATACCAACACAGTACTGGTCCTTTATATACATACATATATATGTATATTTAAGTTTTTGCTTAGACATGTTGGAAAAGGATTTATGATAAAAATAACTGGACAAAATTAAATAGTTTACCTTAAATGTCACCCACGTAGGTCACCTCTTTAATGGCCACGGCCCCAGGAGCAGATGAATTTAACACGGGTGTTGAATATGTTGTAGCCTGTGAAGCATCTTGTCACTGTCAATTTTCTGGGATATCTCTATTTTGCTAGAAAAGAAAGTTATTCCTAATTCTGGATGCGTCTGGGGGTCTCTGGAGGACAATTGCCCTGTGTTTCCCCTATTTAGAAGTTTGGATCTCACAAGGGGGGTGGATTGCACTTGTCAATGTCATTTATGAACTCCTGATTATATTTCCATTTTTTTATTTCTGTCATAATGTAGGTACACGAATTATGTGACAATTTCTGCCACCGGTATATTAGCTGTTTGAAAGGGAAAATGCCTATCGATTTGGTGATAGACGATAGAGAAGGAGGATCAAAATCAGACAGTGAAGATATAACAAGATCAGCAAATCTAACTGACCAGGTATGCGCTTTTCAATTTCAACATCCCTGGGAAAAAAAAAATCTGTATGCATATTGCTTGCTGGATCACTACCACCTCCTTTTATTATTTGCATATGATTAAGTCCCTTTTAGATACATTTCCATCGAAATGAAAATTTTTGAATAATGTGGCTATTATTGCTTCATTAAGGCTGGCTCTGGGATTCGACCTGGAGAGATGAGCTTGTAAAAGCTTTGCCTGCAAACTTGACCTGTTTCTTGTCGCTTTTAATTTTTGTCTTTATTTTATTTACCCTCTACAATAATGGGAGTGTTAACTGCCAGTGACCGCCTCTGGTGGTAGGGCTTTGTTCTGGAGCATTTTTTCCCCCTTCTCTCTCAAAGAAAAGAAAAGTGTAAGGACTGCTTATTTCTTATTTTATTAGGAATAAACCCAAGATAGGTGGTCTGAGAGAGACAGGGAGGGTTTGAAATCTAGCAAATGCATGCTATTTTCTCCCTGTCTATACGGTTCATTAGCCTGTCTTGTCAGTTTTCCTCGGCCCAACGCTTCTAGACCTCACTGAACATTGCTTTGTGCAGTGCTCGCTGCAAGCTCGCCCATTTTATTGTACTTAATAGAAAAAATAAGACCAGGCCGAGGTTAGAAAAACAGATAAATATGGACGTTTCTCCTCCTCCTTTCTCCTCATCCTCCAGCCGGTACGTGCTCTGGGCCCTCTGGGTTGGCAGCTTTTGGAAGCGTCTGCATCAGGGGCTCCTCGCGACTCCCTCGGTGTGGCGGTGTGGCGGTGTGGCGGGTGGGGGACTTCGCGCCGCCCTGCTCTCGCTGCCGGCCTCCGCTGGCTTCGCCCCCTCCTCTCTCTCGTCCTCCCTCCAGGCCCTTCTTCCGCTGCGTTGCTAAGTGGGGACGACTTTTATTTGGAGTTGCTGGGGCTGGGGGCAGATTTCTTTCACCCCAACACCAATGTTTGTTCCTAGTCCCTCTCTCCCTCACTCCTGTCTCTGTGTCGGCCCAAAGGAGTTGAGAAAATGCACTGAAAGTGAAAACGTGAGGAGTGGATGAGATGAAACAGGGTTCAGGACAGCTTTCGGTTGCGAATTATGGCAGGGCGTCTAGAGATCTGGGTGGCGGGCCTCCTGCGCCTGTCCAGCTATAAGTGAAGGCCCTGAGTTGTTTCTCTTTCTGACTTGGCACGTGAGTCCTGTCTTGTGAGAGAGAGCAGCCTGCCTTTGTTAAGCCAAAGGACAGCCAGTCATACAGAGTTTTCTTTGCAAGCTCTGCCATGATCACGGTTGGCCAGCGACTGTCTTGCAGAGTCCTTGCCGAAGTGCTCGACTACTCGTCTTGGTGTCATATTCAAGTTTCCTTCTCTCCGTATCACTCCCTTCAATCCCCAACCTGGATTTCTCTGGGTGACCCCCTCGGCAGAGGCGGAATTCCTCCTTTTTCCCAAAAGAAGTGGAGGGTAGGCAAAGCTGAGCTTTAAAAGCGTCAACGCGCCGGGTCTTTTCTAATTGGCGAGTTACAAACTTTCGGCAGTGTAGACGAGTGCCGGGAACAGGCAGCCTGCGCGATCCTAGCGCGGCCCCGCCGAGGTGGGAAACCAGCAAGCGGCCCCCGGTTCCCACCCCGCCGGCCGCTCGGCCTCCCTCCTGGTTCAGGCTGCCAGCCCTCTCCCCGGAGCTGTTAAATGCAGATTCCGCTGAGGAACCCTCGGGTAGCTGCTGTTGAATAAAAATTGTAATCCAACAAGCCTAACTAGAAAATGGGATTCTAAAAGCTCCGGAGTGCTGGGTACATAAAGCTATTTGAGCAAATTACAAGAATCGCTTAGGGGCATGAATGAAATCAACACTTTAATTGCCTCCAAAATGAAGATTTATACCCCATTTTCCTCAACGAATCATTATTTTATTAAAATCAAAGATAAAGGACCAGAGTTAGGGGTGTTTTAGGGGGTACAAAATTGGTAAAACAAAATTGAGTTCTCCCTCTACTCCTTAGGTAAACTTTTGTTAGTTACCTTTATTTGAGACATGCGGGTTGGTGGTGGGCAGTGGTCAGGGGTAAAAGCTGGTACTTCATTCTCCTCCCCCAACTATAAAATGAGCAGCGTGCCTCCCTCCCGGCCGCTTAAGACTGGGGGCTTCGCAGCTCTGGCTAAGCTCGTGGCTCGGTGGGCCTGTGCGCGTGGGCGCGCTCGCGGGACCCTCTCGGGCTCACCGAGGTCTCACTTGGGCCCAGGGCAGCAAACCCCAAGTTTGTGCTTTGGAATTGTCCGTTTCCAAGAAGCCAGGAGCAAGAGTGCCTGGGCTCCCTTTGGAGACGGGCGCGCAGAGCGTGGGGCGCACGCGGGACTGTGTCTCAGTCGCGGGGTGGAGTCCCCTGTCCTGGGAGGTGGGGACGGAGGGAAGAGGTACTAGGGCCGCCTCATGGGCGCCAGTACTCCAAATTGGAGCCGGCTCGCCCGTCCCCAGGGGCCGGGCCCGGAAAAAACTGCCTCGACACCTGTCTGCGAATGCGGCCCAGCCAGTTTGAGCCCCAGTGGCGGGTGTGCTGCGGGCCTGGATGCTTCAGGTGTGGTGCGAGCGCGGGGCGTTGTTTGCTCATTAGCCCCTCTGTCTCTAGGGCCTGTGGGCAGTGGGGTTTATTTTATTTTACTTTTCTCCTCGGAGGGCGCGAAGGCTGCCACCCGCGCGGGGACTTGAAATCCACTACTTGGATACCAGCCGGTTTCCCGGAGGGCTCAATCGGAGGAAATCTACTTGGCCTTGAGGCGTCCTTAGTTTGGTGCTTTGTTTTGTTTTTCTCATCAGATTAAGATGCCCCCAGAAGCCGTAATCCTGCTCTCACCCCACCCTCAACGCCCTCTCCCGACTCCCACTCCCAGACCCCGACGTCCCAGGTCCGAGAGCCCTCTACCTCGGGCGCAGGCCTCCAGGGCGCCCTCTCCTGACGGCCTCGCTCCTCGCTCGGCACAGTCGCTCCCGACGCCCGGGGCCTGGGGGCAGGGAGGGGCACCCGGCCTTTCCGGCCTTGGCAGGGGGCGAGGTCCGGGCTGAGACCCCGGGAGCGGGCTCAGAGAGGGGGCCACCGTGCGAGGCGTCGAGGCCAGGGTTGAGCCTGGTTGGCGATGGAGAAGGACGGAGGGCGCGGGGAGGCGGAGCGCGAGTTTGGGGGACCCAGGGTGGAATTGGGGTCGCCCAGAGGGGTTAGGCGGGGAAGAATCTGGCTGCCAGACGCTGGACTTTAGGCCGCCCTCCAGGAACGAGCTGTCGAATAAAGCCTTCCTTCCTAGGGTTGTTTGTTTCTCGCCACTCCTTGAATCTAAGCATTTTCCACTCCAAGGACAGTAGCGAGAGGGAGAGGAGAGAGAAGCAAGAGTCCCTGGGGCCCCCGAAGGCCACCAACCGAGGTGGCCAGGCCCCCTCGCAGCGAGCAGGACTAGCTGAGTCTGTGCTCAGGCCAACCCGGGTTCTTCCACAAGCAGGGGGAGGCAAAGAAAAGGTCCCTTTGGATTACAATTTTTATTCAACAGCAGTTCTCCGGGGGGTCCTCGGCTGAATCTGCATTTAACAGCTCCTGTTCGAGGGCTGGCGGGCTGCGCAGGGCGCCCTGTTGCATGTTAATCTAGATTTGCCTCTGACATCTGGGGAGAAGTAATGTGGCTCCCAGAGATGGAACCAGAAAGCCAAGCTCGCCAGGCAGGTTAAATGCCAAGCACTGCTGAGCTCCCCGGGGACGCGGGGAGGCGGGGGTGGGGGGTGGGGACCGCCGCTGGGGCTGCAGGGCCCAGGCCGGAGAGCGGCAGGCTTCCGGGCCTCTGGGATCAGGGGCAGCCCTGGGCCAGTGCGCTTTGGTTTCCCAGTGGGGCCGGGGAACCCAGGTGGCAGTGTTTTATTTGAAGAGTCCAGAACGTTGTTTCTAAAGCATCGTTTGAGATGACCGTCTTAAAACTGAACTTGAACTTGACGGAAAACACCCCTTCCCTGCAAAGTGGGACGGGGACACCTCCAAGGGAGATTTAAGCTTTCTCTTGAGGAGGTGTTGCTAAGGGATGGGGAGGCCTAATGTTCTTCATGTTATTGGATCCACTGCTTTAGAAAAAAAAAAAAAAAATAGATGAGGCCAAGGGATATTTACTAATACTGGGAATGCAAGCAATTTTGTTTTCATCCATTAAGAAAAACTGGACACAAACATGGAGGGATAGGAAAATGTCAATTAGTTTGTTTCTAAATGCTTAACACATGGACACAACTTATTTAAGTTGTAAGTACTTTTAGGGTCTCACTTAATGTCTTAATCCTGGAACCTCTGAGTCCACAAGCCTTGAAGGCCATGGAGTCTTAGAATAATCTGACTTTACTTTTGATTGTTGTTGTGAGTCATGTGGGATACTCTTAATTCCTCTTGAAATATGTCAGAGGGAAATTATGGCAAGATTCTCTTTAATGATTAAATAATAAGGTGTTGACTGCTTGTCACTACAGTGGCTAATTGGGATGTTCATTTTAGGCCCTTTGTTGCTTAGTATCCTTTGATTTCAAAGATACTTGTTTACCAGATGTGTTTTTATTGTTTTCTGATTGGCTCCTTGGGTGTATTTATGTGTGACTGTCAGAGTAGGGATGTATTGATTCTTATTAGGGGCACGCCAAAAACATTTGAAAGGAAAAAAAAAGAGTGGTACAGAGTCAGTGCAGATAGGTTGAGATCGATTACATTTTTAAATGTCTCAAAGTCTAAATGTTAATGCTGTAAAAGTTATTCCCCTTTCCTAGTTTCTCTCTCTCTTTCTCAGTAGAAGTCCCCAGTGTAAGCTCTATGGTTAGTAGAAAGCAATGGTACTAATGCTACTTTGTACAAAGTAAAGCCCCATAACAGTAACTGTTGTTCAGTGATTTAACTAGCTCTGTGGCAACAGGTCACTCAAATAGCAGTTTTTCTCCCACCAGAGTGACTCCATGGTTCATCATTTGGAAATATATAGAATAGTTGTGGGGACTCTTGCTATCAGTCCTAACTTAGAGATTTTTAGTAGAAAACATGGGGAAGTTTAGTAGAAGAAAGAAGAAGGAGAAAAGGCCTTAAAATAAGGGCCTTGCTTTTGAAAAAGTAACTGAAATATCATGCTATAATGGCCCAACTTTGAAAATAAACAAATTTTAAATCATTATGTTTTCAAACACTCGTATGTTTAAATGTTAAAATGTTTGTCATAGTCCGAAAGATTTAAAACACAGCTGTTGCCGGGTGACGGACGGAAAATTATGCAGTAAAACTCCGTACTCTTAAAAACAAAGACTATTTGTGGTCCCATAGTAGAAATATAGGTTTTTTTTAAGGCCAAGCAGATAGACTACAGTATTACCAAGGGGCCTATGTTATAAAACTAGCTTACCTTCCCTCGCAGGTGGAGTTGGAGAAACTGAAGAATACATAACAAGTTGTATTAAAACACATATAAATGAAAATGCTGTCAAATGAATTCAAGTGAAGTATTTTCACATTGGTATTGCTGTGCTTGCCATTGCAATAGCAATATTTTCTCATGAAACATAAATATGTCAAACCAACATGAAATGCTTAAGTTTTAATAAATGATCATTTAATCATCAAACACAACCTGAGTATGTATACAGAAACTTTTAAAGAAAAGTCGGCGTACAGCCAAATTCCTATATGGACTAGCAGGGGAATGATCAAAAAACCAACACGAAATAAGACTTCCTGTAAAAAGGTCTATAATTCAACATTATTTGACTCCACTGTCATGGAAATAGTTGAAGGATAGTAAATTGATACCATTCTCAGTCATTTTTGTTACACAGTCTTAAATGTTTGCAACTGTAGCATTTTCCATGGCCTTTTTTGGATTATGATATCTGTTGTATTTGTATCAAAGTAGCACTTGAGTTTATGTTATAATCGAAACAGACATTTTTTGCCATTTCTCCTGAGCGCAAAAAATTAATTTAATATTTTTAAATGACATCAAAACTATGGGAAAGTCTTCTTTTACAAATAAAGAAATAAAAATAGAATACATTTGACATAGTGTTTCTGCCACTTGTGCAGATGTTAGGCCTAAAAGTTTTCAAAATCCGTAGTGAAACAATACTGCTCTAGTCACGTAGGGCTTGGTGTCCTTACTAGGCAGGAAACCTCAGGATATGGTACCTGTTAAAAGGTTAGGGTCTAAAACATAAAATACAGGTTCCCAATTTGAATTTAAATAATTATTTCAGAATTTGACTTGGGGGATCCAGGAAAGTTTTGGATATTTTACTAAATCTTTCCCATTTGTGGATAAACCTAACATGTATGAGATCAGTTTTGAAAAATTCAAGCAGATGAGTGTGTGTGTGTGTGTGTGTAGTGGAAAAGATAAAAAGTCTCCTTCACTGTATCCTTAATTTAATATGCCATGGTTTCAGGATTATGGGAATTTGGGAAAGCTCATTGAAGTCTTAAACAGCTTCTCCAGAAAGTAGAGCTATACCTTTATCGGGAAACTGCTAGATTTCCCACACTTTTCAATCTGACATTTTAATAAATGGTATAAAAGATACTATGTGAAATAAGTGAGAATACATTCATTTAAATATTTGTCACTAGAATCCAATTTCAATCAATTTAATGCATTCATGTGTACAGAATTAAAGCAATTGGTAACACTTTGCTATACTGTCTCTGAACACTCTTTTTCCAAATAGCATTTCTTAATCTAGGAAATATGTTCTTGTTAAAGGGAAATATAAGAGTGCAAATATTTTTAAATGATTTTATATTTCTGGGCTTCTTGGTTCAGAAGTTCTAAAACTGAATAAAACATACCATAAAGAGTTTATTCTTTACTGAAAAAAATGCTTATTTCTACATTTATTGAATTATACACCTGTTGTTTATTGGTATCATGAGTATATACAGTTAAATACAAACTATAACCAGAACTAAGTCATTAACTCTCTTTAAGATGTGCAATAACCATGTTCTGGCTTTTTGATGCACCACTGTATACAGTATAAACTAATGCAGGATAAATAAGTTGTGAAAATAAATTTTATATTATTTATAATCCTCAAAAATATATTTTTACCCTTGATAGTCTTTATGACTCCATTTATAATTAAAAGGATTTATAAAGATGAGGTAAAGAACTTTGAATGAAGTGTTATGTTTCTTTAAGAAAAACTTAAATGGTATTTTTCCATAGAAAGGAAATGCTGTTTCTAAGTTTACTAAGTAATACTTCTAAAATGACTGCAACTTTTTATGAGTTTAACAAGTTTAAGCAACATTTTATAGTCTTTTTTTCCTTCATTTTGACACAATATCAAGTCTTAAATTTTACAATGGATTTAAACATACATGATTCCAAGTCATTTAGAAAATAGTAGTAAGTAAATAATTAGCATTTTGAGTGATATTAGAAGTTATTCCCTGACAACATATGCTGGCTTAGAATTAATTGTTATGATGAATTCCCATTTCTCTAGATTTTTCCTTACACTTTACAACACGACATGATCACATGTTCATTATTCATTAGTTGTAAGTGTCTGGGTTGTTGATTGTTATTTAGCAAGACAGAGCTATAGCTCTTTCTTTTTCTTATCATTTTCTCCCCGCTGATTGGCAAGCCTCCTATGCCTGAGATTTGAACTTGAACTAGTGTGCTGGGTGTCGTTTCCCTATCTGAGTACTTCACGGGTTCTTACCCACACGTGGGTTTGTTTTCCTGAGAAGAGGAAAAATGTTACTCACTTTAAAATGGAATGAATAGAAACCAAAGTCATCAAACATTCCCAAACCCCTGTGCTTTATAATTAGGTGAAAAACTGAAAACTGTTATTCTTGTTTGCTTTCCCCAGGGCTGTGAATACTTGATATAAAGATTCATATCAGCCTCTTTGTGTTCTTCCTCTTAAGGCCTTAATGTTTGTTTTCAGTAACTGGATTCTTAACTGATAGTCCATATTTGGTCCCAGACCTCCATGATTTGCATTTTATTCTGCATTTGCATTCACATTATGTCCCATAGAAACTCTTTAAAGTCAAGTGTGTTTATGACTATTATGAAACTCTGGAAAATGAAGTTTGTAATGAAACCGACATAGTCGTCAAAAGGACAATGAAGAGAGCAATTTGATGTAAACCCAGAGTTTCCTTATCCCATCCCAACTTGTAAAAAGGCTTATCTCTCTTCTTTTGAAAATATAAGAAGTTGAATGAATAAGAATTTCTTTGACAATAACCCTCCTCTTAATGGCTCCATAACTATTTGGATGTGTTCTCAAATGTTAACTTAATTTGATAGACAAGCTATAATTAACTGTGACCTATAGTGTTTTCTGTAATTCAGAGACTATTCCTTAGTGATCTGAAAACTTAATTTCATACTAAATGGTGTACAATGTCTGAAGATCTAAAAGCCTACTTCCACTATTTACAAGAAGTCGAAATAGTTTATGTGTCTCCAGGGCTTCAAAAGGGAGATACTTCAGAGATGGAGACTAACAATTTTACTATGTAAAGCCCTAGCAGACTAACTACTGCACATGGGTTCTTTTTAAATTTTTGTTCCGTAGTAACCTTCCTTTCTATGGACTGTAGTTAAAATTATTCATACAATGAAAAGATTCTATGTGTTTCATGGGACAAAAACTCATACTTGACATTTTAAATCTAGTTATTTCATTGATCAAAAAAACAAAACAAAACAAAAACAAAAACCAGTAGTGTACAGAGAGAATTAAGAATTGCAGAAAACAGGTAAAATGCTATTAGCTACGATGCAACAATCACAATAGAAATTTAAGCAATAAAATTAAATTGGGCATTTTGCATTTAGTTGGAACATTTATTTGAAAGTTCCCACCTGATCTGGGGTTATTTGAATACCCCTTCCCTGCTCTCCACTTAAGAATATTTTAGTGTAAGAACTTTGTGATAACTCACCATTGGACATTACTTTTATTTGAAATTGTTCATTCATAAGAGAGTCCGTCTCATGAGTAACCACCCTGCCCTTTATTCTTGAACAGTTCGGATAAATGTATTATTTATTTACAGTCTGTTGTATACATTATTTATGGGAAATATGCTATAACTCTACAAAGCATATGGAATTTATCTTTTTAAGATATGGCTGGCATCTCTGCCAAGATTGGCATAGCCCTGAGTAGAAAAGATTAACCCTCATTGTACAGATAAATATCATGTCTTTTAGAGTCATTATGTGTTAGCATTGCATAATTCCAGGTGCAAATAAATGCATTTTTCCACTTTCATTTTAATTGTCATCATTTCCGTGGCTCCAGCTTCCACCAGAAAATTCCAGAGAATCTGGAATTTTACAATTTGAATTGATCTGTGTTCTAAATTAATATGTTTGGGGAGGAAAATAAGATACTGAGTAGCAGAATCATTTAACCATTTCATTTCTATTAGCTTGCTTCCTGTTCCTTACTTAATGGGTTTAGAATTTTCTGAAGAATCATGTCCATGACATTTTTAACACTGGTTGTACATTTGGTGGCTTGGCCTATTGTTTCACCATATTCAGGCACTTTATAAACTGTGTTCAAAACAAAACCACCAAGGAAAATGTCAGGCTCATTGTGCCCTGCACTTCCTTGGACAAAATAATAGAGACATGTAGACTGTGTTTGTTCTGTGCATATCAAGTATATTGTTAGTGTTCAAGTATTTTTTATTCTAATAATTATTCAAAGCCAGTAACAATCTGCATTTGAGTGAGTATAAACATTTTTATTCTGGAATTTGGGATTTGCAGCAACTCAATTTTATTTTCCAAATCACCCTGCCATTTCAATTAGGTGCATTGTTCCTCACTCTACTGTTTCGACATTCTAGAGGTTTGCTTGCCACCTAAGAGAGAGAGTTGTTTGAGTGTTTAATATTTATTGAGTGCATGTAAAGAACATGCCAGTAGAAAAAAAGAGAAGAATAAAACATTAACAAATCAATTATGGGGCTTTTCTTCAGTTGTAGTAAACTTCTAATACTCCAAATACTCTATAACTATTAAAATAATATGAATAGCCTCAAGACTAATAGCCCTGGGTATCGGGGAAGAATGGTATTCTGATTAATTGGATTTCCTTAAAAAGTGAACCGATGATACAGCTCAGTCTCCTGCTTCTGGAATTCAGTTGCTTTCGTTGATCTCTCTGTTAAACGCCTTGAACTACAGAGAACTTGGCCAAACTAGGAACCAGAAATGCAAATTAAATTTCAAGATGCTTTGAGAAAGGCTGCTCTAATGATTTTACTGAGATAAATAATGAAGAAAAGGGAATAATCTACTCCCTACCTCCAAATTTCACACTGTGAGAGGGCTTGAAAATTCATATATCCCTAAGGAATGATGATACTTGGAAAATAAGATTTGATTGAAAATATTAAAACTGGCAGGGCTTCTTAAAAAAACAAAACAAAACAGGAAAGTTAGAAAATACCCTGTTGCTAATTGTTAGTGGAAATCAGTGGCAAATGTCAATTTCCATGATTCTTTTATCCAAAGCATAATGCTATAAGGTAGTAGAATAAAACAAGACTGCATATTGGCTGAATTCTTATTTCCTTCTCACATCAAAACTGTGATGTGAGAAAAAAAGTTTCTGGTTTGAGAGATTAGAAGTAGAAGAGAGAATATTTCAGAAACACTTGAGAGTGATGAAGGATCTATGCGTGCTCAGTCGCTCAGTCGAGTCTGACTCTTTGCAACTGCGTGAAACTGTAGCCCACCAGGCTCCTCTATTTATGGGGTTTCCCAGGCAGGAATACTGGAGTGGGTTGCCATTTCCTTCTCCAGGGAGTCTTCCTGACCCAGGCATCAAACCCGTGTCTCCTGCATCGGCAGGTAGAATCTTTACCATTGAACCACCTGGGAATCCACCCCAGTGATGAAAAGTGTTGTTGGTAATTTTGAGTTACACAATCTTTCCGGTTGGCAGTGTCTCAATAGAGTATATACACAGTGCAGGCTGTCTGTGAGGGGGCAAGTTATTTCACCTCCAGGAGCCTCAGTTTTATCACCTGTAACACGGCGATAAAGAACCCACTATATTGAGCTTCTGTAAGAATTAAATAGCATTGTATGTAAAACATTTAAAACAGTAAACCCTAAGCAGTGCCTTCCATAATATTTTATCTTCTTACTCGTATTTGGCCCAACCTTCGACAACATGAATCTGATTTGAGAAGAGAAGATTGGGTAGCTGTTTATTTTGTAGGCCATCATATAATTATAGAGTTTAAGCGAAATACTGTCTTAATTCCTATTAGGAGGGGTGGCTATTATTCTGATTTCATCATAATGGGAAAGAAGACTGGCCACTCAGATATGTGGCTGAGATAAGACAATGAATCACTACAGTTTTGTTTTCAAGTTCAACTTCAAATAACAGTTATGTGCATATCTTGTACTTTTCCCCCACATTTCTGAATGCACATGCTTCCTGGCTGAGGTCCAGTTGCTTACAAGATCTCAATATCTACTTGTACTCGGGATACAATGTTTTTGGCCTTATCTGGATGTTCTTTTTGCTAGAGTTGCCTAGAAAATTTGTGGTTTGAGGTTGTTATATATAAGACACTTTTGAGTTTATTTTATCTTAATGTGTTTGTAGAATGAGGTGGACTGACTACTGAGTTACAAATGTAAAATGAAACATTGGAAAGCAAGCAATCTTATGAAAGGGACTTTATAACACCAGGTATGCTGGCATGTAATTTACAGATTCTTCTGCCACTCCTAAATAGCAATGATAGAAACTCATCTAACTTTCAGCAGAAAAATCTGAGCAGATAGATAAAGAGTAAGATTTGAATTATTTAGTTACAAATATTTGGAAATATTGGAAATTTGGAAATAGTGGTGGCAGCTGGATTGGAGGGTTTTTTAAAAAAACACAACTCTGAATTATAGTTCACAGGTACAATTTCAGGTGTAGACGCTTATAAAGTCAAGCATTAAAATAGGAGTTTATTTTTATTAGTAGTATGCCCGCCATAATACATAGCATAGGAAAAAGAAAAGTTACAAAACACAGATTATATACTTTGACTAAGATTCTTCTTTTACTACATACTTTTACTAAGGGCTTCCCTAGTGGCTCAGATGGTAAGGAATTTGCCTGCCATATGGCAGACCAGGTTCAATCCCTGGGTCGGGAAGATCCCACCCACTCCAGTATTCTTGCCTGGGGAATTTCAAGGACAGAAGAGCCTGGCGGGCTACAGCCCATGGAGTTGTAAAGTTATCATCTATAGATGATAACATGTTACAGTAGACATGACAGAGCTACTACACGCACACACACACACACACACACACACACACACACACTAAGATTCTTAGTGTAATGAGGCTCTATATTCTCCTTTGTTCTCCACAACAAACTGCTTAATAGAATTTGAACATTAAGTGTGCTTGAATCATTTCTAGGTTACTCATCTGCTTTCCACTTTTGAGATTTGGGTAAAACTGTTTTTACCTCTTGCTAGCTGTTTCCCTTTGGTTGTAATTACTCTGTTTCCTTGTAAATGGTCCGAATGTCCCTACCCCAGGTAGAAATCTATATTCTCTTCTCAGACCACAGTGGAGTCGCTGGGGGATAGTGCTGGCATTGATTCTCAATGTTGAAAAATTGTGCAAAATGTATCAGTGCCATGTGGATATCAGCAGGAAAGCATTTGGGATATTTTGGGTGGTGTTTTATATTCGTAGTCATTTTCCTTTGCATTGTCAATTCATGTATCATTTCCTGGATGAATTAATTCAACTCTACAGATTAGTAATGACCCGAGCGTATAAGAGTTGTGACCTGAAAGATATCAGACTGTGGGAAAGTAAGATTTTGAGGAGTATTCGGGAGTGACCCATTGTGCTGAGCCTGTTTTCTAGGCTCATCTCTGCCTTGACTATTGGGAGAAGAAGGCATGGGGATTTGCAGGAGAGCAGGCAAAATATTGAAGGACTAGGAGACTTAAAAGATGTACTTGACTGCCTAGCTGCTTTAGATTCTATGACAATGTAATTAAAAACACTAAAATTAGTTCTTTCCACATTCTATTGCCTTACTCCTTGAGCATGTGATGGGTGTATGGGGCTGTGTCTACAAGAATGTGCACTTGTGTGTCTCCTCACAACTGAACCTGAGGCTTCAGTGATTCCTAGAGCTCAGACAATCACCTGATACAAAACTTTTCATTTAAAGATGAAATTACTCCTTGGAGAATTTTCACCAAAGGCAAAAAAGCACAAAAATTCTTCTCCTCCTCTCTACATGCCTCATTACACAGAGATAGAGGATTCAATGTTTGAAAAATTATCATTTTTGTAGGTTTTATTTGTGGGACGTGAGAACTGGGAAATATAGAGCTCAATTTAACAGATGCCATCTCTGCCTTTACAAACGCCCCACTCCTGCTATCACACAATCAGATGTGTGTGTGTGTGTATAAATGCATATGCATATATATGTATATGTATTTAAAGCAATACATCAGAGTTACTATGTTGTAAAGATTTTAGAACTCTATTCGATGCTCAGTTAGACACACATATTCTGTGAGTCAGGATACCGGCCAACACCAGTGTCATGAAGACCATAACTAAGGGATAATTGGCTGGTTGTCAAGATGCATTTTTAGATGAAAAGTCCACAATAGCAAATACGGTGGGGCTGCCCTGTGAGAAGAGGAAGTGTGGTGTCTTGGGGTGAGCCACAGACCCTGAAAGGAGCTGCTGAATCCCATTGTCTCACCACTAATTTACCATCTGCCCTGAGTCACCAAAATTACCCTCAGGCCTCTATTAAGTGGGAGTAATAAGCACATTTTATCGCAGCATTAAAAGAGGGCCCAACGAGAACCCTGGCGGCCTGCAGACTTGGCCACTGGCAGGCTGTGGGTGTGGGGACAGGGAAGGAAATGAGAAAAAGGAGGAGAAGTGTGTGAGGAAGATAACCTTTAAAAGAAAGTCCGCCTCCCCCGGGGAGGCATGGGGGCCACCACCAGTGACTGCCCCAGACTCCGACCAGCACGACAGTCACCCCCCAGATTGATCACCCTTCCGCAGAACAGAAGGTGGACTTAGAAAAGGTTCTGCCTCTGGACCATTCCCTGAGCTCATCTTAATGTGGCCCTGGTCCACAGCATGTGTTCAGGCTGCGGTCTTAATCTGTGAGCTTCTGGTGTTTAAAAACATCTGAAAGCTTGAAAGGGAAGGGGGCAGTTTTACTGTCTTAAAACAAAACATCCTGCTCCAACCTGTCATGCTTAAATGAATTTTGCTTAATGATTTCCAGGGATTTTTTTGGAAATCCATATAAATAATTTTACATTTTCTTGGAATTAACTGAATTTGCAGCCGTGTGGTAGGTTTTGAGAGGCACAGGCTTTCCCTTGGGTTCTAATAAACTGAAGGTGTGATCTGGTGGCTGAGTGTGTTAGAGACCTTATCTGGTTTGTTTAGGTTACTGAGCACATTTGCCAGTGGGATCCACCAAGATCTTCAAAGAGGGGTCTCAGCATAGCAGACTTTAGATACTCATAAATTAAAAGTCTGAGATCCCCAGCTTCTCAGCTGCACGTCTATGCAGGTAACACATGTCCTTTTCATGGGCTACCTTCACAGTTTGTCCTTATCACTCTGCATATGGGTCTTTCTGGTGCCTCTTCCTCAGATGGCACCATTGACTGAGAAACACATGAAGAATCATATCTGCTGAAGTTGTGTGCCTTTAAAGATACTAAGAGACACTGTTTAGACAGAGGTGAGAAGTCTAGTGGTGTGTGTGCTTAGCCACTCAGCTGAGTCTAACTCTTTGCAACCCCATGGACTGTAGCCCGCCAGACTCTTCTTTCCATGGGGATTCTCCAGGCAAGAGTACTGGAGTGGGTTTCCATTTCCTTCTCCAGGGGAATCTTCCCAACCCAGGGATCAAACCCAGGTCTCCCACATTGTGGGCAGATTCTTTACTGTCTGAGCTACCAGGGAAGTCTAGTGAAGGGGGACACATCAGATATGGTTAGGCCAGCAGTGTGGGATGGTGGTATTTGGTGAGCCCGTTGGCTCTGCCTCATGGACTGGTGCAGGTATGTGTGTACACATATGTACAGATGAGGGAGAGCGAGTGTGTGTATACACACATTGGTGCATCCCCCATGTGGACTGGGACTCCCCTGGTCTGGAGGGACTGAGTTGTTCAGTTTGGGAAGCAAGCCAGCTCTTTCAGGTCACTAGAGATCACTTACTAAAGAGACCCTGGTGGTTTGAAAAAGTAAATGTACTTCCCCAAAGAGAAAGCAGCCTGTTGATAGGTGTGGACTGAACTTCAAATTTTGAATACTGTGATCATTTCATCAATTTCTACCTAGCTGCTAGCTGACCTCTTCAGAGACAAGATCATGAGGCTCTCATTTATCCACTTTTTTTTCCCCCCAGTGGGACTGGTAGTGTAGAGGTTTTGAAGAAAAAAAAACCTCACTGTTTTGGTCTGGAAAAAAAAATGATTCTGGCATCATACTGATGTGATGAAAAACCAAGTGCAAAAAAAGTCAAAGTGCTTTGTAGACTGTAAAGTGATTTATAAATATTAGGTATCAAATGAAACTTGATGGGGTGGGGAGGAGCAAACCACCTGTAAAATCATGTTATTTGAAGGTGAAAATAAGATCAGTTTGCATTCCCTGAGCACACACCAGCTGGGAGATAGCCCAAGGCATACTGAGCTGTACATGAAGCCAGCTCAGGTTAACCGTTCTTTCCAGAAGGTCTATAAACTGAGTACACCTGTATGTAGATATTTTAGGATTGACTGGGTCAACCTACATTGCTTCATTAGTGTTGTTACTTTATTACTGTCACATTAAAAGCTATTGTAGGTGCCACCTATTGGGTACTTGCTGCATGCTTGGAAATTGATGCTTGCTGTGTCTGCAGAGAAGTATTTTTTTAATCCTCATTTATGGATTAGGACATCAAGAGTTAGGGAGGTTGTGACTTGTCTTCAGACAGTGTAAGTGGTCTAGGATACGTCTGGCTGCAGGTTTACTTTCTTTTGCCTGTGTTATCTTGCAACTGAGTATTATATTTTTATAGTGGTTTGTGTGAATAGAGGGTGGTGTCTTTAAATTGTGCAAGTCTTTTTTCAATGCTTTATAATGTCTGATGTTGGAGATCACAGTATTAGGTGACAACAGAGATCCTCTGTACATCACTTAAGTGATTTGTTTATTCATTGAAAAACATATTTGTGTCTAATGTGGTACAGACATTCTCCTGGGATAGAGGGCATTAGAATGAAGATATAATCCAGGACTTCAGAACATTTATGGTGTAGAATTGTAGACAGACTCAACAGATCATCATGGAACTATACAAGAGTGAAATAATAGACATGTGTGTGAGGGGTTCTAAGTGCTCAGTGAGGGGAGCCTCATTCATCCTGGGGGAAGTATGTGTGTGTGTGTGTGTGTGTGTGTATCAGGGAAGGCTTTCTGGGGAAGGTAATATCTCAGTTGTGACTTAGTAAGTAGGAGGTAATCAGGGGCCAGGTACAGCAAAGTAGGGCATTCCAGGCAACGGAGAAGGATGAGGATGGGCCCAGAAGGACAAGATGAATGTATCTGTCGGAAATCACTTGCTGAAGGGGACTTCTCTGGTGGTCCAGTGGCTAAGACTCCACGCTCCCAATGCAGGGGCCTGCATTCAATCCCTGATCAGGGAACTAGATCCCACATGCTGCAACTGGAAAAAAAAGATCCCCCATGATGCAACTAAGACCTGGTGCAGCCAAATAAATAAATAAAATAAATATTGAAAGAAAAAAAAAGAAATCACAGGCTGGAGCACAAGGATCAAGGAGAAGAATGATCCCCACGGGGTAGACTATGAAGGATTTTGTATATGAGGCTAAGGACCCCAAAATGTATTCTATAGGCAGTAGGGGACTGGTTATTCATTAATAAACATTTCCTGAATGCCAGCCAGTATCAGGCACTGTGCTTGGTATGAAGGATTCAATAGGGAACAAAATGGGCACTGGTTCCTATCAAAAAATTGAACTCTTTTAAAACTAGGGAGTAATTTGACTTGAATTCTTTAATGCTGGGAAGGCCTTAACAAGAACAGTAATCACTAAGGTGAAATATGAGAGAAATGGATAAGACTTGATAACTGATGTGAAGAAGTTATGCACATATGCAGATGACACCACCTTTATGGCAGAAAGTGAAGAGCAACTAAAAATCCTCTTGATGACAGTGAAAGTGGAGAGTGAAAAAGTTGGCTTAAAGCTCAACATTCAGAAAACGAAGATCATGGCATCCGGTCCCATCACTTCATGGGAAATAGATGGGGAAACAGTGGAAACAGTGTCAGACTTTATTTTTCTGGGCTCCAAAATCACTGCAGATGGTGACTGCAGCCATGAAATTAACAGACGCTTACTCCTTGGAAGGAAAGTTATGACCAACCTAGACAGCATATTCAAAAGCAGAGACATTACTTTGCCAACAAAGGTTCATCTAGTCAAGGCTATGGTTTCTCCAGTGGTCATGTATGGATGTGAGAGTTGGACTGTGAAGAAGGCTGAGCACCAAAGAATTGATGCTTTTGAACTGTGGTGTTGAAGAAGACTCTTGAGAGTCCTTTGGACTGCAAGGAGATCCAACCAGTCCATTCTGAAGGAGATCAGCCCTGGGATTTCTTTGGAAGGAATGATGCTGAAGCTGAAACTCCAGTACTTTGGCCACCTCATGCGAAGAGTTGACTCATTGGAAAAGACTCTGATGCTGGGAGGGATTGGGGGCAGGAGGAGAAGGGGACGACAGAGGATGAGATGGCTGGATGGCATCACTGACTCGATGGACGTGAGTCTGAGTGAACTCCGGGAGTTGGTGATGGACAGGGAGGCCTGGCGTGCTGCGATTCATGGGGTTGCAAAGAGTTAGACACGACTGAGCGACTGATCTGATCTGATCTGATCTGTGAAGAAGTTGGTGAGAGAGAACTAGAGAGAGAAGGGTGTCATGCGTGGTTCTCATGGATGGTTTTATAGCACAGATGGATGGGGTTATATAAACATCCACTAGGGTCGAGAATCGGAGAAGGCGATGGCACCCCACTCCGGTACTCTTGCCTGGAAACTCCCATGGACGGAGGAGCCTGGAGGGGTACAGTACATGGGGTAACTAAGAGTCGGACATGACTGAGCAACTTCACTTTAACTTTTTACTATCATGCATTGGAGAAGGCAATGGCACCCCCACTCCAGTACTCTTGCCTGGAAACTCCCATGGACTGAGGAGCCTGGTGGGCTGCCGTCTCTGGGGTCGCACAGAGTCGGACATGACTGAAGCTACTTAGCAGCAGCAGCAGCAACAGCAGGGTCAAGAATAAAGAAGACTGAGTCAGAGGTTTGGTGGGGAGATGAAGAGTTTAACTTTGGACTTGTTAAGTCCTTTGTATGGAGATCATTTCACAGGGAACTGGGCATACAAGTCTAAAGCCCAAAGAAGAGATCCAGAGACACAGAGTTCATAGCGTAGGGATGACACCTCACATCACAGTCATGAAAGGAACTATCTAAGGAAAACATGGAGAGTGATACAAGAACCTCCCTGAAGGATATCCAAAATTAAGGTGTAAATGGAAAAAGCATTCATGAAGGGAAGAAGAAGGTTAAAAAGCTACCACTGGATGGCTTTATTCAGGAGAAAGGATAGGCTGGAAAGCTGTAGTTTGTCTGTTGGAGAGTCAGTGGAACAGACACTAGTGAAATGACTCAGTTTAGTTCTGAAGTGCTGGACTGTATGTTTGTGTTCTCTAAGTACTGAGACCTGAGCGTGCGCGATACACTGTGCTGAGAACAGGAAAGAACAAGATGGAGAAGATTCTGACCCCATCCCTGGCCTGGAGGAGCCTGTAGTTAAGGAGGCTGTTGCTTCTATTTTATTACCAGATACCAGTACAGTTGCCTTATCAATAAAAAATACCACTTGATGATGTTTAGCTTATTATCACTTGAAAAACCTTCTTTCAAACATTCTTGAGAAGTGGTGGAAGGAATGGGAATGTTCAAGCTGTTGAAGAGAGAAAAAATGGGAAGAATCACAGACTTGCTTCACATATTGAAAATGGCTGTCTTCTGGGGGCCCCAGAACTAGACAAACCAGGCATGGGAATTAAAGGGAATTAAACTGATTTCCATATTATGTGATACGTTTATACATTGATGATGCCATCTGACAGAGGATGAGATGGTTGGACGGCATCATCGACTCAATGGATAGGAGTTTGAGCAAACTCCAGGAGATGGTGAAGGACTGGGAAGCCTGGTGTGCTGCATTCCATGGGGTCACAAAGAGTTGGACATGACTGAGTGACTGGACAACAAGAAGAACTTTCTGATGGAGGGAGGCCCCTAGCTAGCTGCCTCCATTTGTGACACATGAAATTATGTCTGGAGGACTATTGACCCTCAGTGTCCATTAGAATTTAGACTTTGTGATGTTCAGTGTCTTTCCAACCCTGGTTTTTCTATCTAGCCCTGTGAACATTGAGATAAATTTGTTCTCAAACTTTTATAGAATCACATACTCCTTTGAGAATCTGGTGAAAAGTTATGGACACTATCCCCAGGAGGGAAAAATCCAAGTATGTACATAATACAATTATTGTTAATATAACACCCCCAGCTGAAGTCTTATGCAGGAGGTCCATGGACTTTAGGTTAGGACCGTTTGTCTTAATGGATTTTTAATAAATGAGAACATAGACATTGCTTACTCTGAAATTATGTACCTTGAAGAAAAAGGCTCTTTGGGACTTAATTTAGAACGATGACTAAGGTTCACTATACATCTAATGCAATGCATCATTGATTTTATTCTGTCAGCCTTACTTTACAAGTGGCCCCAAGCAACTCACAGCTTCACAGATATATGGACATAATCAAATGCACATATTTTATTTTAAAAATAATAATGATGTTGTTTGGTGTAACTGCATATAGTCACGGAAATATGTTATTGTAACTGAGCTTCTCTGGCAGGTGGATTTGGGGGAAGTTCTTTCTGATTAGATCCGTCTTGCATATTTGTACTGGAAGACTTCATGAGCTATTTCTGATACTTAGACTTTAATCACGCTTAATGAACTGAACTAAGCATAATTCTTGTTCTGTTTTGGTAACCTTGTGGATTTCTCCTAATGCTTAGTTTTGTATGACTACCCCGTTCTTGAAATGCTAATACCCCAAATGCTAATTGAAGGGAGGACCACAGAAGTTAGATTTCCTTGCAGAGAAGTGCATTCAGGTTTCTCAGGCCTTTCCAGAAGAGCAAGGCTGTGAGAAGAATGATATTAGGTGGAAAGATTGGCTCCTACCTTTGGCGAGCACACAAATTTAAACATATAGGTTGCACAAAATTTGGATAAACTGAAGTGGAATCCAACATTTCTTGCATGAATGCCTGTATAATGTGGCGATAGCTGTGAGAAAAGAGGAGCCCGGCATCTAAGACCCAACACAATGAAAATGCAATGAATCGGAATGCCTCACAGATCATAGCGGAATCAGAATTTCCAGCAAGGAAAATCTTTTCATGGTGAATTAAGTGGTGGATGAAGAAAAATGGTGATGAAAAAAGGTAGGCACAGATCACAAACACTGGGCTCAGGGCTCACTGCTGAAGATTTAAGAACCTTAGCTAAAGCTATGCAGAATAGAATGTGGAAAATTGAATTTACTAAACAATTAAGCATTGAATTAATCTACATCCTGCACAGTAGAAAAGTGGGGGAGGGAGCAGAGCAGAGTTGAATAAATCAGTGGAGCTCATTAAAAGATAGTGAATATATCAGGTCTGTTGTAGCATAGAGGAGGACAGTTTCCTGTGTAACACGGAATCATTCTTTGGTTTGAAGTCACCTTTCTGGAGTCCCAGTCTTAATCAGATTAACAAACATGCTTCTGATGAGGTTAGTCTGTTGCTCTGTATTTCAGCTTGTTATCACTAGCTTTTCTATTAATTACAAGTCAGATCACCAGTCCACAATAGTAGTGAGGGACAACATAAATAAAATGAGAGTGCCCAGGAGATGTCACTCGCAGGATCTCATGCATCCTGAAACTCCCACGGGTTCCTGCAGCCTCCCACATGCCTTGCTGGTCTTTTGTTCAATTACAGTTAATGCAATAGTTTGCCATTTTCTCCTTCTAATTATATTTTCAAGTGGGATTTGTAGCACATAGAAAAACATCCTTTTACATGTTGAGACACCGGGGTTTTGTGCCTGGCATTGTCTGTCCCCTGGGTGCTGTACCATTCTTTCTGCAGCGCTCTGAATAAACAAGTCCCCCTTTTAGAGCTGCAGTTGTACAAACTGAAAATTTATGCATTAACTGTTTGCATTCTGAGCATGTGTTCCAGATTACGTCTTACAGCATTCTTCTGGCATGCTACAGAATGCGTGTTTGTCAGAAGCGTTTCTTTCACAGTTCACATATCTTTCAATCACAGAATCGGCAGATCAATTAGCACTGTTTTTTAGGATATGCATACATGGTTGAATCAAACATACAAGTAGGCACATATCTTTCTGTGACTTTATTTCATTTTTGGGGCTGCCATAATCTTCTGGCCAGGATGATCGAGTAGGTGGCAGGCAAGCATCCCTTTCAGGAACAGTGAACCTCTTCCTTCAACTCTGGTATATCATGCCTCTTAGATGGGAATCTTTACTTTTCTCTCCCTGGGTGTCTGAAACATTTTGACTTGCTCAGTTCTTCTCATTTCATCTGGAATATGGAATTACTTTTTGAGAAATAAGCAAGGAGCCCTTTGGTTTTGCTAGGTATATTTAAAGTGTTGGGAGGGTCAGTAACTTTACTACTACACAGTCATGAACCATGACATTCAGTGACCGAAACGATGTAGACATATTTTACATACAAGATCATCATGCTGTTCCTGCTGATCATCTTGAAGACAAATATCCCTTCCTAGCCAAGAATCTGCTTTCTACTTTGCATCATTCCTACTATGCAGGATGACCGGTGACTCATAAGGCTGTTTTTTTGAAAGCTAGCACTGAAAGCTAATTAAAATCTTTTCTGGGTGATAAAGGGAGATTTGGGAGAAGAGTCACCATGATTGCTTTCCCCAAGAATTTAATTTATAGCCAGTTTTTTTCCTATCTTAATGCTACTTTCAAATGCACCCAGTGATAAGAAGCAACATCTGTTTTCCCCTCAATAGTACAAGAAGGCTCGGCATGGGGCTGAGTGTACACAGTCCATGTGAACCTATTGTTATTCTCATTTCTTTTTGTCCCTGTGCCTGGTCCATTTGCCATGTACCATCCGGCAAACAGCTGACACATACTAGCTATTATGGACCCTGGCCTAATTGTGAGGTCTTAAAAGCTCTGCCATGTTTGTCTTCTAGGATGAATCAGAAGCCTCTGCTCAGCGCAGTGCTGCAGACCACCACTCTCATTTTGCATTTTTAGAGTAGCAGACTGTTGTGCCAGGGGGTTGGTGGATGTTAAAAATATAGTCAGCAGGAAGAACAATGTTTCCTCCTCCCCTTCTTTGCCTGGAATGATCTTGCTTTCCTTAGAAATAAAGCATGCAGTTACTTACGCTTAACTATCGGTAGATATTATTTTAGCTTCGAAGCAGAGGTTGGCAAATTTTAGATGCGCCAGTGGAGCTCTGAGCTGGCACCATTGGTGAAGGGGGATGGGGAAGATGGTGGAGTTGTCCATCCCAGCCCTCCACCGTCAACAGACCACTCTATTCAGATGTCTGCTTTGTGCCCCCACAGCCCTCTTGGAACAGAGATCATGATGACACGGCATCTACCCGCTCAGGAGGAACCCCAGGCCCTTCCAGCGGGGGCCATACGTCACACAGTGGGGATAACAGCAGTGAGCAAGGTAGGAGAGCTGTTCTTGATTCTCTTGCTACTTGTGTCATTTCCCAGGGTTGAAAAATTAGAAATGTCTAGTGAATGACTCTTTATACAATTTTTCCTAGAATGTAAACCCTGTATAATATGAGAACTGGCTCATCTTATCTTATCCCCCACCTCCACCCCGATCCCCTTCTTCTTTCTCTGCCATTCAAGCTACCTAGCTGCTTGTCACCTGGCCACCTTTACAAAACAGGGTCAGTGAATTCCGATGAAAGAAGCTGATTAGACGTTTGAATGTGTGAAAATAGCATGCCACGAATACCCTGCTATAGAAATAAACAAAAGTTTATTATTACTTTCCATTAGAGGCTTTTCGAGAGATCGTGAAGAAACATCCTCTAGGATTCCAATTGAATGATGTCTTAAGATGCTTAGGAGGCAGTGGGCCTTTCAGGAACCATGTTGGGCTTTTCTCTTCACTGGGTTGAAGCCATTTTTCCAGATTTACTTATTTGGATCTCTTCAGTGCTTGACTTCATGGCAAAGTCAGACTAGAGGGAATTAGGATGAGATGGAAAGCAACCAGATCAATTTCGTCACTGTGGTTCTTGGAGTGCACATACCTGTGTGTACTTGGGTGCCCGTGGATGTGCATGTCTGACTGTCACTGGTGGGAGATAAAGTTTAAACATAAAGTTCAGCTTCAGCAATAAGGTGAACGAGGATTTAAATGTCTTGTACTGCTTTTGATGAGACCTACCGCAGGGGATTTTGTGTTCAATTCATGCAACCAAAGTTTAAAAGAGTATTCTCTCCCTGAATATAAAAAGACGGCTTTATTGAGGTTGACTCTGAGCCCACAGTAGGTACATACTTTTAAAATCAGCTTTTATGATCATGTTTCACTGGAGTGTTGTTACCCAACAAAAGAATTTTGTTTTCTAACCAAACCGGGCTATGCAATTAGAACTGCAATGTCTGCAATGAATTGAACACGATTAGTTTGACAATGCGAACTTTCTCTGGTGGCTCAGATGGTAAAGCATCCGCCTCCCATTCAGGAGTCCTGGGTCAAGAAGATTCCCCTAGAGAAGGGAATAACAGAAACAGGAAAGTCCTTTCTTGGGAGGCGGGTACATGTATGCTATTTGGACTGGGAATAACTTCTACACGTAGAATTGTAAGCATTTGAGATATTTTATTGTTCAGAGAGAAGTTGCTGACATCATCACAGCTCTAAGTCTAGTAAAAATGGAGCCTGGAATAGTAAACTTGTTCAGAGCTGAGACAGAAACAGGTAACCTCTGACCTCTGCCTTTTACTGCAGAATTATATGCAGCATAAATCCACAGGGCCTCTTTCCTTTCAAGTGTGGGTATGTATATATTATGGTGTCACTGTTCACAGTGCTGTAGTTAAGGTGAGGTCAACATTTCCATAGAAAGCCCTACTTTCAGAATTCAGCTTGCACCATGAATTTTCGAAAGGTGTAAATGGAATCTCAATTCTTTCTGCTGTGCTCCAAAGTTGCTACATGGGGTCATAGCCTAGTGTTTCGTTTGTTTGTTTCTTTTTCTTTTTTTCATGTCTTGCTATTTTAAAAAGAATACATCACCCAGCAGGCCCCTAGTTTAGCTGCTACTTTGAAGGATGTAAACTGCTACCATGTATTTGAATTTAAAACAGAAACATCCTCAGATACAAAGATTTTCAGAGGGAAGTGCCCCATCCCAGTCTTCCCCTTTGACACATCAGAACAAGGAATCAGGAATTTCTCAGGTTCATTTCTCCTTCAATGAGTGTTCTCCAAAGGCCAGTTTAATAATGAATGTGATTGTAAGCCATATACCCTTCACGTTACTGGAGTTTTCCATTCACATCGTTTCTCTTTCTGTTTTTTCATATAAAAACCACTAGCTTGTTTTTCCTTTTAATGCATTTTCACATAAATTGTCTCATTCGAATGGAACCTGTGGAAAACAGTCATGTAATCCTGGGCGGTAGATAAAACAGGTCTAGCCCATTTGACAGATGAGGAACAGGAGGTTGGATGAGCTGGGCAGTTTGCTGAAGCTATGGTGCAGTGCCAGACCTCAAATTTCAGTTTCCTGATTATTTTTTTAAGACTCTTCTCATCATGCCCTCTTTCTAGCAAAGAAGTAAAGTCACTTATTTCCACGGTCATCATGGGAAGGCTTTTGGTGCTGATCACACCCCCCACCCCCAGGACTCCCCCCACCAGCTGGACCACAGAGGTGGTAGGAGTCACACCTTCTGTGCCCCCTACCCCTCCCCATAGGCTCTCCTGGGCAGTGCGATTTATTCCCTGCTAAATGCAGAATGATGCCTGGAAGTGTTGCTTCAACAACTTCTGTGCATTTCCATGCCAACCACGACCCTTCTCGGCTCTTTTTTTTTTTCATCCTTGAGACCTGTGGAGCTGGATCTTTGTGCAGCCTTTGGATTAGCTGTGCACCGTGGCTTTCCCGTGTTCTCCTGTCTGCCTTTTCTGGCAGGCATGGATGTGTAAGCCGTGCCAGCATTTGGCCCGTAGTGCATGTCCTAAATAGTTATTTACACAGTTTGAGTCCATTTTAGTCAACTGGGTAAATAACAGCCCTCTTCAAAAGATTTATAAGTCCATAAATATGTCTTTATACATACCCAATAGACAGAAATAACTCAATCTGTCAAGAACATATCTGGAGAGGTGTTTCCCCCACAGACGGGAGTAATACATATTTTAAAACTTTTTCTACTATATTATTTGTACTGCATTTCTTTTTCCCTTATTCGTTTTCAATGTTTGCCACTTTATTATGGCACCCAAGGTACAAAAAAAGAGAAAAAAATCCCCTAGGCTTTGGTCTTCTGTTAAACAACCTTGTCTACAGTGCAAGGTAGGCATGTGACAGACTCTCAAGCGAGCCTTGTTCTTTCGGACTTACAAAGTAAAGAAAAGAAAATCAGTCATCCAGGAAATCATAATATTCTGACAGATTTCAAAATACATTAACAGTTCCTAGTAAAGAGTTCCAGCAGTTTGAGGAATTTTGAGAACCTGATAATTAGACAAATGAGTGACTCTTCTGGTTGATAGAGGAGTTTTAGTCTACATTTTCACCTAAGCATAAACAATAAAGTACAGAATCAAATGCTGGTCATTCTGAAGAGAATATACATGAGGTATATAACCAAGAAAATGCCAGCGATATTCTTCTTTTTCGGGGATTTAGTGGAGAAGGCAATGGCACCCCACTTCAGCACTCTTGCCTGGAAAGTCCCATGGACGGAGGAGCCTGGTGGGCCGCAGTCCATGGGGTCACAGAGTCGGACTCGACTGAGCGACTTCACTTTCACTTTTCACTTTCATGCACTGGAGAAGGAAATGGCAACCCACTCCAGTGTTCTTGCCTGGAGAATCCCAGGGATGGGGGAGCCTGGTGGGCTGCCGTCTCTGGGGTTGCACAGAGTCGGACACGACTGAAGCGACTTAGCAGCAGCAGCAGTGTTTATTCATGATTTACTTAGCAGTAAAGAATCCACCTGCAATGCAGGAGATGTGGGTTCAATCCCTGGGTCAGGAAGATTCCCCTGGTGGAGGAAATGGCAACCCACTCCAGTGCTCTTGCCTGAAGAATCCCCATGGACAGAGGAGCCTGGTGGGCTATAGTCTTTGGGGTTGCAAAGAGTCGGACATGTCTGAAGTGAATGAACATACATGAATGATTTATATAATATATCTCTCCCCCAACTCAAATTATTTATCATGGCAACTCTTCTTATGGCATCTACATTCATTTCATATTAACACTTGTGGTCCCTTGCAGGAAATTGAGTCTTCAATAGCGAAGTACCTTTAAATGGGGATTTATAAGGAAGGCCTAACATCTGTATTTGGTTGGGGGTTTCAGCTGATGTGGCTGCAACATTGATTTTTGTCTACTTTTTAACTTTCCTCAAAGCACTTCCAGAGATATGAGATTTGATTCTTATTTTCGCCCTGTCAATGATTTGCTATTTTCCCATTTCAGAAGAGACAAAAGTAGAGCTGAGAAATCTGGAAATGAGTCACTGTCAGCCACCTCAGAATCTTCATCTCTTGTCTTTGTAACTGCTTTAGGACGTGGTGTGTTCAGGACCTAGGATGAGGTGCACATTGGCAGATCCTGGGCTCTTTCGTGTGTCTTTTTTATCCTACTGGGTGCAGCTGCCCTACTGATCGTAATCAGGGTCTGTTCTAGTAAGCATGTGGTTTGGACAGGAAGAACACAAGCAAATCTGGTGTTTTCTTCATGGATTTTTCTCCCACTGCTCCCCTCGGCCCGGGGCTCCCCTGGTGGCTCAGATGGTAAAGAATCCTCTTGCAACGCAGGAGATCTGGGTTTGATCCCTGAGTAGGGAAGATCCCCTGGAGGAGGGCATGGCAACCCACCCTAGTACACTTGCCTTGAGAATCCCCATGGACCGAGAAGTCTGGCGGTCTACAGTCCATGGGGTCACACAGAATCAGACATGACTGAGCGACTAACCACGGCACAGTAAACCCCCACCCCCACCCCAGGGCTTCCAGAGCCACTCTGTAGCTCATAAGCAGCCTTAGCTGTGCTTCCACGTTTTGAGTTTGGGCAAGTCTCCTTTTTGGGTTGAAAGTCAAGAGAGATGAATACGTGATAGCAATGAAATAATAAAATAACCCACTATGGGCTGTCAGTCAGTGTAGGTATTTCATCACTCGTGTTGTGGAGAAGGTCACCGAGGTCCAGAGAGGCGGAGAGACTTACCCACAGTCACATCCTGGTTGGTGGTACAGCAGGGACTTGAACCCATGCAGTCTGACTCCAGAGCCCAAGCCACTATTTGATGTGATCCTGGGATGTTACCTAGAAATGGGAAAACAGGTCCTGCGAGGGCCATTCTCTCTGTGATCACCTCAAGGACTCTGGCTCCTATTGCCTGCGCTGGGCCTGGTGCTCTTGTCTGTAATCGGGTGATGAAGCTGTGAATCAAACAGAATCAGCGTTAGCTTCAGGGGGGTTCTACTCTGCTGGGGACTGAGAATCCAGTTTTGTGTGCTAAGTAGAAGGATGACTGAGCTCTTGACAGCGGAGTAGGATGATTGATATGATTAATTTGTATTATGTATGAAGAGCCTCCACTATTGCACTCATTCAAAGATTTATTGAATTGAGAAGAGGAGCCTAGAAAACAAGTAAGGACATTTCTCTCGCAGAACATTTCCCACTTCAAGCTCATCTCATTTTCCTCTTTTGTGAGGAGAAAGAAAAAGTCTGATTTTTACATTGAAATTGCACATGAAACATTTCAACCCTAAAGAATTTTGCCGGTCTCTAGAATTTTTCTAAAACCCGCTTATGAACTTCTTGGGGGGCCAGGGCTCAGATCAACAATGGTATCTTTGCTCCCACAAAAAAATGCAAAATCAGGATGTTTCTTTAAAGAGGAACCATTGAGAAGCACTGCTATTTCTTTACAATAATGTGTCAGCAGTTGCCACTGCCCCTCCCCCCTGCACACCAGCTTTTGTAGGCGTTCCGGCAACCTATAGGCAGAAGGCAATTCCATTTATTATTGAAGGGAATTTGGAGGCAGTCATTTCAGACCTGTGAAGCCAGCAGGCAGAGCTGGGTGAGAGCAGGGCGGTGGGGTGGGGGTGGGGGGGCGGGTGCGTGGAGAGAAGGAGGTAGGGAAGGGCCACATTTTGTTCCAGATGACTAAGCAACGATTTATATACCCGCTCGCCTTTTTACATGAAGAAGAAAAGTAATAACAGCCCAAACCCGGGCATTTGAAACAGTCAGCTGTCTGATGAATAATGGGGTAGGTGGGAAGGAGCTCTCTGATTGGATGTCTTAATGAGCAATTTCGCACAGAGTTTGGGCTGCAGTTCCCCTTGACCTTTGCCCTTTATTGACCAAACTGACACTTCATTTTTCACATACTTCCAATTATGGCTTGGCTCAAGTGTTGCCCTCCCTCCTTTATTTCTTTCCTATGGACAACTTGAGAGTAGTTGAGGCCACAGAAGATATTTTAATTTGAAAAACTACTGTAGCAACTCTGGTTTAGGATATAATCTGTAATCTGCAGTTTTTCAGATGAAGACACAAAGTAAATACTGCTTGTTTTGAAACAGTTTTATTTTGTTTTTTTTTTATCCCAATTTATTTTAAAAACAAAATATTTATAATAATCTAAGCACCCTGAAAAGAAAGAAGAATGTCTAAAAAGTAGACTTTTTTTTTTTTCATTTATTTGTCTGTTGGTCCAGGTGACTTAAATGATCCTATATTTGTTCACACTTACTTCTTAAGCCTTGTTCTTCTCCCAGAATGTCCTCTATTTCAATAGCACTAGAATGCATTTTGCAAAGTACACTTTGGTAAAAAAAGTAGAATACAATTGTGATCACAGGCCTTAGGCCTTGGGCCACTGCTGCCCTGTGTTGTACTTCAGTTACATTTAATGTTGATTGCAAATTCAAGTGTGGTCTTTGCTTGCAGTGGCAGGCAGAACAGGAAAATGATTTCCTGATGGGAAAAGTCAGGTGTAAAAAAAGAAAGGGGAAGTTATTATACTCTGCAAATCCATGTTATCAAAAAGTTCCATATTACTAACTTATCAAATATGTTAAATTAGATGTATGGACAGAGAATTGTTTTTTCCCAAGAACACCCTGTACTCTAATCACCTTATCTTTTATTGACTCATCAAATGTGAGTAACTGTTTTCTGTTCTCCATTTGCTTGGCTTCAGGCATCATGGAAGCAGGTTGTCTTTAAACAAAAAAAAATAACTGCATAATCTGAAAGGCATTACTGTTTATTTAGGGGCATGAACTTGGCCACGAGTGTTTTCACAGAAAGTGCATATTCTCACTAATACCAGGGGTACATCCCCAGTGGACTTGGTCATTGGTTTTCATCTTAACTGAAAAATTCACTTGAAATTATTTACTCCCAAATAGATTTCCCTCTAACACAAAAGTGTGTGTTGCAAAGTGGATGAAGTGTTACCTACTTTATTATGTAGCCCTGTGGCATATCCATGGCATATTTTTACTATAATATGGTAATAAAAGAATATGTAAAAGGCAGACAAAGGTTCTGTCTTTTTCTGTAAGGTGACCTCTGTTACCAAGTAACTGCTTTACTTATGAGCTTATTAAAAACTCAAAAAATGAGCTTTTCATACTTCAGAGGCATTGATGTGAAAATGAGCTGTCCTGTGAGTAGTTTTCTTGATCATTTTTAGAACAATTGATTAGCCAAAGAGCTCCTGTCATTAGTTGACATTGACTGATAGCAATTTGTCACAAGCTCTGAAGGTCAGCGAGACAGTTGGAGTTTCAGCCTGCCTTTGATTGACCTTTACAGAGTCCATCCTCATGTGATTGGGTTTGAATGGGTCTGACCCTCGATTGGAAAAGACAGGACATTAGTCAACAGGCTCATTTCGTATATTTTCTGTTGATTGCTCATTTTTATTTATGTGTGAACTCAAGGTCTGGATAGCTTATCAAATTTTGTACTCTAGGTTTTGAAATGTAAGAAGTGCGGTACTTGTTAAGTATGGCCTTAAAACCACAAGTCTGTTTCCCCCCTGGTTTGCAGTTATAGAACACTCTGTACGTAATGTGGGCTTTGCCGCTGACACTTGCTCTGTCACCTGTGCAGATACTGGGATTTTTGTTGCCTTCGATGAATTGAAATTTTGTTTTTGTTGTGTTGGTTTCTTAAGAAATACCGACTTCGGTGTGACTTGTCGGACTTCTGAAATTATACCCCAGTTCTCTGACTTTCCAAGAATTAATGGCATTGGTCTCTCAAGAGTCTTGTAATATTTTAAAATAAAAAATGAGTAGCAAAGAATTCTATGAATGATGATGTTATGTCAACTCATGAGGAAGTCCTGCAAGCCAGAAGGTATGAAAACATTTTAGAAAGGTGTCTTCTTTACAGTTTCACTTTGTCTACTGAAGATTAGAGAAAGCTTTTCTGACTGTAACAACGCTGGCCTCTCAGGGAGAGTGGGATGTGATACTTTCTGTTGTAGTGGACCTGGAAGTAAATGGTTAGTTCTTTCTTCCCCAAACCGTGAAGTGTTTTTCAAAAACATATCTCGTATAGAAGAATATATTCCACATTTGTATTAATAACATGCATTTTATTGCCTTATGTAAATAATAAAAGGGTCACCTGTGCTTTCAAAACTCAGATATTAGTGTGTAATTATTTAATTCAGTTTCCAAATAAGGCCTTTCTTTTCTTTTATTCTCTTTCACTTTCCTTTTTCCTCTTGACTCTGCATTGAGTTTTAAACTATAAGCAATAACTTGCTTTTCAGGTCCATCCTCCTAGGCATTCTAAGGTCACCACATACAGCCTGGCACAGCTGAAACATGTGTTTCAGTTTCTACTCTAGAAAATAAACCAGGAGAGAATCCATTGTCCCTGGTAGTAGATTCTTTATAAGGTGTCATTCTTGGCAAGGCTGCAATGAGGAAGTTAATTTTAGGGAAGCATCCCTTTCATATAGCCCAAGGAGCTAAAAAGAGTTTAAAATTGTAATCACTTCTTGCAGATGAGCCAGAATATGATCACAAGTTGTATTTAAGGGGAGAAATGTAAATTTATACATTTCAGTCAAGTCATTAGAAATAGATTAAGCACTTACTGTATGGAAGGTGCCCTGTGTGAGGCTATTAAATTGAGTAGGTCATAGTATTTGCCCTCAGGAAGCTCATGTGTGCTACCAAGAGCATTAAGCTTATGGGGGTGAAATATTCACTAAATACTGAATATTCTTAGGAAGCTATGAGTGTATGTATTTCACAACACACCAGTGACGCAGATACACTGAACTCTGTGGCCAAGGATGTTGACTGAAACACAGAGTGGATGGGATTTGTCCTAACTGGCAGAGGGACACTTCTACCTTGATCCTCAGACTGCCATGTAAGTTCAGCATCTCTGGGGCCCTGTGAGGCCAACTGTGATCCATAGTCCCCTCTTGGGAACTTGGCCCAAGTGGCCACCAAGGGTCTCTGCTGTTTGAACAAGTGGGGTCCTCATTGCTTTCTCAGTCTTTATTCACATCAGCTGATTCATACTGATCTTCTTCAGGGAATCCTGACACTTTGAAGGGGAGAAGATCCCTCTGGCAGTTTGGTGAGGTCAATGGATCCCTTGTCAGTAGTATTTTTATTAATACATAAAATCAAATACATAAGATTATGAGGGAAACTATACTGAAATCCAGTTATCAAAATATTTTAAAAAACAAATTGTAATATAATGATATAAGTTTCTTGCTTTAATATGCATTAAATACTGAAGTCTAGCAATAATTCTGTTGTCTACCACATTTTTGAATGATGAATGTAAACAGTGTCTTAAGATATTTATAACAACAATTTTGGGATATGTTATTATGATTTCCACAGGTGACAAAGTCACAGGTCCTACTAATAGTTCTGTGATTTGTGCCTACCTAGATACACACTTGAGGTAAATACTCATTCCAGTTAAAGTTTACTGATAATAAAAGATTATTTTTTTCCCTCCTAAGTACTTAGGTCTTCTGAGTTCTAAACCATGGGTCCCCTTGGGGAAGTCCAGGTTAAAAACTTCTATGTTAATTTGTGTCATCTGTAAGAAGTATTCTGTGAACCCCCGATTGGAGGAAGTGACCCCCTTTTATGCTCTCAGGGTATCCTGTGTCTTGTCCTTTTTCATAAACATATGTGTGTATATATACACAAATACACACACACACATATTTTCATGTCCATCCTCCTAGACATTCTAAGTATATATGTGTGTGTGTGTGTGTATGTGTGTGTGTGTGTGTGTGTGTGTGTGTGTGTGTGTGTAGGGGGCTTCCCTGGTGGCTCAGTGGTAAAGAATCCGCCTGCAATGCAAGAGACATGAGTTTAATCCCTGAGTCGGGAAAATCCCCTGGAGAAAGAAATGGCAACCCACTCGAGTATTCTTGCCTGGAAAATCTCATGGACAGAGGAGCCTGATGGCCTACACAGTCCATGGGGTCGCAAAAGAGTTAGACATGACTAAACAACAACATAAATTTTTGGCCACACAATGCAACATGCAGGATCTTAGTTCCCCAAGCAGGGATCAAACCCACACCCCTAGTCTTAACCATTGGCCCTCTAGGTAAGTGCCTCCTTTCTCGTATATTTAAATGAAACATTCATGCATCAGCCTCCCCAAGGGATTATGTTTTCTTCATCTTTAACTCTCCTGTGCCCAGCATAGTTATGGCACATGACCACTGATGGATAATTATTTGTTGAAGAGGACTGGGGACTCTCTCATGCTTTCAAACTGTCTGCACTACATTCCCCCAGGACTGATTTCTTCTGGGTACCAGATCACACACGATCCTCTCTGTCAAAATGTAAACAGATACCAAAGTTTTGCCTGTTCCCACCCCCAGAGAGGTGTTTTGACTGGGGCACTCAAGGAAAGATTCTATTGGTAGCTCTTGCAGAATTTGGTGGTAGACGGGGCTTGGGGATGCACCTTAAATCGCAGCATCTGCCTAGTTGCTAGTTCTGCCTACTCCTCCTCTTGGGTTCTATCCTCTGGGCCTGAATGGGTGTCCAACAGAAGATGGCTGGGGACTGGCTGCAGCATTCTGGGATCTTTTGAGGAACCTTGAGGTAAGAGGTTAAGGATGGATTACAGGAGTAACTGTGCCGCCCTGGGAGAATGCTTTTATGTCCTGTGCTGTTCCCAGAAGCAGACGTGATTCCATCCCCTGGGATGTGATATTGAGCTCTGCTCCTGAATTTCTCTCTCTCCCTCATGACTGCTAGCACTAATTAAGGATAGTGGTGGAGGTTTTGGCTGTTGGCCTAGCAAAAACTAACCCAAACAGTAAATTTATGCCAAGCATTCTCCTTTAAAAGAGGTAGGCGTTGTCTCCCTTTTACATTGATTGGTCCCAGAAGTGTAGTTGATAAGTTGGGTTTTGCTCAAGTGTCTGGCTTTGTGGATTAGTTCAGTCTTGCAGATAATTTTCTGTAATTACTTAACCTAAAAGCATTCTGTCTGATTAGTACCATTAGCTTTGGCCTTCCCTGTTTACCAATATCAACCCATGTGCCTTCCCAACTAGATGAAACTCATCTTATTTCCTAACAAAGAATGGAAGAGGTAGAACTTCTCCTACCTATTCCCACATCAGGAGAAGAAGGGAACAAGGCTCTACCTAGAAAGTCAAAATTATCTTCAAAACTTTTTTTTTTAAGAAAGAAGGAATTGAAGAGTCAATACGGAAAGCATTGTATTTGCCAATAGGCTTATGGCTAGATCTTTAGCATTTGATCAGTTCTCTCTCTTTTTAAACATTTTATTTGTTTTGTTTGACTCTTTCCTTGAGTGCCCCCTTTTACAATACACCCGTGACAGCAGGACAGGTAAGACCTTGACACCCTTTTGTATTTTGATACCTTAGGTGAAGAGGATATATCTTAATTATACAATGTTTTTACGTATTTTCCTTTTCATTCTGTGAAAGGATTTAAGGAAGGAAGGAGAAATATATAGTATATTATAAAATTCAAAAAAAGTAGATGAAAAAATTAGAATGAAAAGAAAATAAGAAGTCATTCTTAAGAGAGCATGGAACATTATGAATTATAGGCTCATGTCCAGTTGTAAGAAGTAGGCAGTTAATTTGGCTCTGAGCTTCCTAGCAGCCAAAATGAAGAGTGAAATATAATTAGTTCCGAGATTTAGAGCATCCTTGGAAGTTGCTCAGAAGAATCTCTTTGACAGGCATTAGAACCCACATATCCTCACCCAGCTAATCCAGGAAGACGGCATAGGCTGACATCCTCACTGCACCTGCAGGGCTCCTTTACATCTCCCTCAGCTCCCTAGCACAGTGCTGCAAATAGAGTAAGTGCTTGATCAATATTTGCTTTATTTGTCTGGATTTCTAGATTTATATTCAGCCCATTCACATTTTAACTCCTTGGTATCTAAGCTAAGTTTGATTGCCGTGGCTGAAACAGATGACAGCTTGTCTTCATATGAACTGCAGTGCTGATTGTTTTGTGATGCCATGAGTGTCTTTCCCAGTTTCTGTCACCCTCTTCTGACCATTTTATGGTGAGCCAGCTCCATTCTCCAGTCTTTTCTCCCTGTACCTGGGGACAGGGGTACAGGTGAGAATACTCTTGTCCTTTTGGTCATTATCCTCTGGAATGAGGTAAATGGATCTGGAGAGATTGAGATAGAAAGTGATTCAGTCGTGTATGACTCTTTGCAACTCCATGGACTGTAGCCTACCAGGCTCCTCTGTCCATGGAATTTTCCAGGCAAGAGTACTGGAGTGGATTGCCATTTCCTTCTCTAGGGGATCTTTCTGACCCAGGGATCGAACCCAGGTCTCCCGCATTGCAGGCAGACGCTTTACCATCTGAGCCACCAGGGAAGCCCCAATTTAAGATTCAGATAAGTGATGATTAAAATGGAGATGCTGAGGGACTGAGCTGGGATACTGGGATGGTAAGATATGGTGGCCACAGTCTTTATGATTTCAGCCTGTAAAATTGGAGGGGATTGTGTGTTGTGAATATTTGATTTACCAAGCACTCAGAACATCTCCCCACATGAAAGGAATTTTCTTAGTGCCAATAAAAGGTATTGTTTGATATCGTGAATTTTAAGCTGATGACAGGAATGCTCCCAAACCTAGAAAAGGTGAAGATAGAAGTAGTCCCATTCACCAACTTACTGAGTATTAATGGAATGTCCACTGTGTACCAGCCCATTGCTAGATGTGAGACCTGAGAATGAGAGAGGCTACTCCTGGAATCAAGGCGCTGAACGTCCAGTGATGGAGCAGACAGTTCACACAGGGCAGGTTAAGTCTCACGGTTCATTGGACTCAGTGTAATTTGGAAGCAGAGACGTGGCACCTAACAAACTGGCGAAGATGCAGTGACTGCCTCTCCCCAGCCTTCCATGGCAGGCAACATTAATCCATCACAGTGCCCTTTCTCGTTGAATGAGACTTGGATGTGGGTCCATCTCAGCACTCCAGGCAACCACTGCCACCACTCCCAGAGTTAGCCCTGAGAGCCATCTGCTTTCATTCCCAGTCTCCTACCCAGCTTCCTCGAGGAGCAGCTTGCTATGGAAACTTGATATGGATGGAGAAGTAGAGGGGCATGCGAGGCACAGAAATTAGTTTGTGTAGTGGCATGAAGGAAAGAGAAAGCATGCCACTGTAGCTGGTGTGTGAGCAGAGAACAGGGGCAAGGAAAGTCTGAGGTGAGGCCGGCAGGGAGCAGGACCAGACCGCGAAGGGTCATATACATTGCCTTGGGAGTTGGGAGTTGGCTGGGAATTGGGGAGCCACTGAAAACAGTGGTGTGTCCTGGGCAGATCTGAGTGAAGAGGGATGTGTCAGGGGGAAGGTTGGGGCCAGCACTTTTCATATTCAGGAAGACTGGGGTTGTGGGTTGAGTCAGAAGGAGGAGGCTCTGGAGAACCTTTGAGGAGGAGACTGGACCAGACTGAGTGGTGAGGGGTAGAGGAGCTCAGAAGGGCTGGAAGCAGGCCAAGTCTCAGAACACTGCTCTCTAGACCACAGGTCCCTTCCGGCACATTCCCTGTATTCTCAGGGTAGCCTCCCTGAGTAGGCTGGTCATTGTGGCATATGGCTTCTCCCCCACACCCTGGCTGCACATTCTTCCCACCCTTTCTGAGGGCAGCTCCTGGAAGCCCGGCCACCACCCTCTGCTGGCCTGCTTTCCCGCAGAGAAGGCTCTGGCTCCATGGTGACCAGGGGCTGCATGGAAAGGAAGGGGCCAGTCAAGCTATCATGGGAATTTGGTGACTCATTTCATCAGTTTACTGCTCTGAACATGAGGTGACTTCCCCCTTTGCTTGACAGCTGATTGATGAGCATTTCCTCGGAGTAGATGCTTTGTTTCACAAGCCTTCGTGTTCATGGACTCTCAGTGGGTGCTAATCCTGTCTTTCCCCAGACTGCTGAGTTTTCTTTTTATGTAGAATCTTCAAATTACCTGCCTACGACTTAATCGATTCCAGGATGGAAAATAGTGTACTCTTAACACTTGCCGATACAACTCCATTCCATCCACTTTTGCCAGAATGTTGAAGAATCCAGGATACTGTTTTTTAATACTGAAACAGTATTTTCTTGACTCACAATCTGTCACCTGGTCCGTAGTGTGTCTACATTGAAAGTTGGCCTTTAAAATAGTGTACCTCATTTTGTGTGTCTGGAATTTTGTTTCGCTGTTAGTTTGCACTTTCTTTCCCAGGATGTAGGTTTGTGTATTTTTAGAAAGATTGCCCATTACTTTGTTTCCAGATGTCCTGATGCTCTTGATAGGAAAGGAATCAGCTTTGGAAAACATTAATTGCTCCACTAAATGATGGAATGTTAATAAAAGCTACATAGCAAGGAGTGGAAGCATTCCTTTGAGGTTCCAAGAATATTCCCTAGGCTTATTTTTCATACGTGAGGTGGAGGCAGTAGACAGGTTAATGTGGGTCAGAGTCATCATCCTAGATCATGGCTGTGGTCCTTAGATTTGGTTTCCGCATTTCAGGTAGAGGCAGTTGGTTTAACGTGCCTTACTTTGCATCTGGAACAGATTCTATTTTTAATCTGTAAGTTGAATGTGGCATGGAGCCATGTGCTGCCCAGATCCAAATGCATAACTCCTGTTGCTATCAGTGAGTTTCTTGATGGATTGGAAAGAAGTATTTATTACAGATCTTTCTCTGCCTCTGTAGAATAAACATGCTGAACAAATCCTAGCACTTTTCAAGTTAAAACGAAGTGTTTTCTAAAGTAGCAACCATGCTGGCTTAAAGGAATCATGCAACAGTTCCAAACAGACACACGCACATAACCGTAGAATTGGTTTTCAGGCAGAGAGAGGAAACTGGGCTCAGGAACCTTGGTGGCAAGCAGAGTATAGGACATGGCTGTATTGAACTACACAAAATTGCTTTTAAATAGAAGAGATAAGAGGAGAAAACCTTTTCTTTGAACAGTACTCTGCTCGTGAGAATGTACGCATTATTGTTGGTGAGCAATGCTAACAAATGCCCTCTTGTACTTCCTCACTCTTATTACCCGGTGGTGGGAATGGTATGGCAATGTTCGCTCAGAATTGACTGATGTTTGCATCTATAAATAAATGTACTCAAATCATAATCGTTCTAACAGGATTGTTTGATTACCTGGCTGTGGCCTTGTTCTGAGATAGCTTTTGGATCACCTGTTCGTTGGGAACATTTGACAGACCTGTGTTTATTACCCAATTGAATGTCAGTAGCAATTGCAGCTAAAGATAAACAAAAATGCAAGTACTTGTTGACCTTGACTTTTTTCCATAAGAGATTGGACTTGATGGCTCTATTGCTGTTGAGCTGATAAGGGTTATAAACAGTAGTTTAAGGAAAATGTTTTATTCCCAGAGGAAAATACCCTGTTTGCTGTGGGAAATGGCAATAGCCATGTATACCCTTTGCCAAATTTCCTTAATTCACCTTTATTTGGCCTGTGGGAAAAGAATGTGGGTGAGGGGAAACTTTTTATGGCTTTAATATATATTTGAATAGACTGTTATAACTTGTGAATGGTGTAGTTTGCAGATTACAATTTTAGAAGAAGCCAATGATGTTTCTGTGATTTATGATACTTAGTAACATGATTTCTTTGGAAAATATCACGTTAATATAATCTTGTGTTTCAGAGATGCAGTGCTTGTAAAAATACAATATGGTGCCCAAATGGTCTTTCAGATTCTAATTAAAAGCATAAAAATATTGTTGGTTAGTAATCTCACTAGGGGCAAAGAAAGAGAAAATGGGCCTGGTGAATATATTGATGTGGGGCACTACTAAAGGATGCTGGGGGATGTGGCAATCAGTGCTTTTCTTCAGGCACAAGTCTTATTAAGTTCCAGATTTGAATCAAGACACTTTGGGCCATTAAGAATCCCCCACTTCTTGGTGAGGCATAAAGCCTCGGTGACTTGTCCTATTTGCTCTTAAAAAATCCCACTGCATTTTCCTTTAGAGAAGAGGTGCTTTGGCTCAATGCCACTGGCTGCAACTTCTGCTCTTAAAATGTTGTTTTGATGCATACTGTAGTGATGGCTGAATTGATTTCTGTGCATAAACGGTGGCCTAGATTCTTGCCCTGTGGAAATCCATGGAATTAAGAACTGTGGGTTCCCGGAGTGATAAGAGGTAAGCGAATGATTAGATATGCATGCAGGGAAAAAATGGAGATGCTTGTAGAATGGAAATAAGGGTCTATATAATTTGCAAGTTTAATGTAAATGTAAGCCACTGATACAACTAATAATTTAATGCTAATATGTGAGAGTAAGTAAATGTAATTCTAATCATTTCCTGTTTGGTGTGTTCTCAAAGAATCCTGAGCAAAAATACATTGCACTGAACTATTTTCCCAGCTACCCAGACGAAAGACTGGTCTACTGACACCTGTGGCCCTTATGAGATCTCTGGGATACCAGTGAGTCAAATTTCTTTCTAGATAGAAGTTGTGGGACAGTGTGAGATGGCAGAATCTTAGCCAGAGTTTCTTGCAGAGACACTTAGAACACTGGCCTAGGGGACTGATCCACCATGACCTTGTAAGTAGTGAGTTCAGTTCAGTAGCTGAGTCGTGTTTGACTCTTTGCAACCGCATGGACTGCAACATGACAGGCTTCCCTGGCCATCACCAACTCCCAGAGCTGGCTCAAACTCATGTCTATCAAGTCGGTGATGCCATCCAACCATCTCATCCTCTGTCGTCCCCTTCTCCTCCCACCCTCAATCTTTCCCAACATCAGGGTCTTTTCCAATGAGTCAGTTCTTCGCATCAGGTGGCCAAAGTATTAGAGTTTCAGCTTCAGCGTCAGTCTTCCAATGAATATTCAGGACTGATTTCCTTTAGGATGGACTGGTTGGATCTCCTTGCAGTCCAAGGGACTCTCAAGAGTCTTCTCCAACACCACAGTTCAAAAGCATCAATTCTTTGACACTCAGCTTTCTTTATAGTCCAACTCTCACACTGATACATGACTACTGGAAAAACCATATCTTTATAAGTGGTCACTGGTATTATTTAATAACAAGATATTTTTCTAAATATATTGTAAATATTTGACCTTATATTCCATCTATCAAAGTACAGATTTCCTCATGATGATATCTCCAGTAAGTTTTGGATATACTTTTGGGAGAAGAGGTCCTTTGAATGAAATTTTAAAATAAAAGGAAAGAAGGTCATGCCATAGATAACCAGTGGGGAATTTTGTGCTGTCTTAAAAAAAAAAAAAAGAAAGAAAATAAACAGCAACGGTAGAGCAGAAGAGTTCCCTGGCTAGTCTTCTTGCTAGGCCCTATCTCTTTCCTTGTGAATTTCTTGGGAAATCACTGCTTGCTGGCTTCCACTTCTCCACGAAACTTTTGTGAAGAACAGTGGAAATCTTTACGCTGACAGATGCCATTGAGGATTATTCTGATGTCTATTACCTGGTGGATAAAATTAGAAAGTGTATTTCTGACATGGCCACAAACCCTTCCCTGTGACAGAAAGACTATAACCTAGAATCTCTGTAAACACACACACACACACACACACACACACACTCCTTTAGGATTACTGGTGATTCTCTGGTTGACACATTAGAAATGGCAGAGGTGAATGTGTGCCTGGGAGGTCCTGGCCTCTGGCAGCAGGAGGGCTCAGGGACTCTCTGTTCAGCCTCCTCTGGGCTGCATGAGGGGAGCTTTCTACATCCTTCCTTGTAGTTGCTGAAGGATGTGGCAAGGACATGAATTGTGTGTGGCTGGCTTTCTGTCCTGCTTCTAGGAAAGACTTCTGTGTTTATCTGCATTTTTCTGAGCACCAGTTGGCTTTGTAGCTGCCTCCCAGCCCACTTTGTGGGAAAGCTTTCTTTATGGTGGGTGACGTGGCATTTCTTGTCACTTCCTCAAATTCCTTCCCGCTGCCTATCAGCATCGCTCTAGACTTATCTGGGTTGAGCTTCAGCCAGCCAGAGCTAATCCTGGTTCCTATTTCAGAGGGGCAGAGTGACAGCAATGACGCTGCCATTTCTTGGCTTGTGACCTGGGGTGCTGGTGTGGGGAGCAGAGAAAAGAGGTACAAGAATTGGGGCCCATGGGCTTGCTTTTCAGACCTGGTACCTGGAGTCTCCTCTATCCTGTCATCACTCTTTTTTCTCCCAAAGGCTGACAATATTGTTGATTTCAGTGTGCACTTGAATGTAACTTTTCCAACTGTAACCTGAAGAAATCAAGGGTAACTTTGCCTGAACTTACTCTTATCCCATCTGCTGAGGTCAGCCCTGACCTGAGGTGAGCCCCTCAGAGAAAATCTTATGAATTGGTATTTATCCTCCATTATTTAACAAATGTTTATTGAACGCCTATTATGGGTCACATACAATGTGGGATTGGAGAAGGCAATGGCACCCTATTCCAGTACTCTTGCCTGGAAAATCCCATGGATGGAGGAGCCTGGTAGGCTGCAGTCCATGGGGTCGCAAAGAGTCAGACACAGCTGAGCAACTTCACTTTCTTTCTATAGTTCCTTTTGGGGTAAGTAGGAAATAGCAACCCATTCCAGTGTTCTTGCCTGGAGAATCCCATGGACAGAGGGCCCTGGTGGGCTGCAGTCTATGAGGCTGCAAAGAGTCGGACACGACTAAGCAACTGACAAACACACATACAATGTGGGATCATGGGAAGGAAAAATCTAACAAAGAGCATTTTTTTTTTTTCTGAAATGTGTCTACCTATCTCAGTTTGTGAGTCTTGACCACTAATCCTATAGTAATCTTATAAAATCTCCACGTCTCCATTTTATAGATGAGAATTGCCTTTCACAGGCTGTAGGTGGGAAATACCAGAACCAGAATCTGCCAGGTTTTCAACTCCGACACCTTTCTTTTGTACCAACTTAAGAAGTAACCTAATAACTGATATCTTCTTGGTCCATGTATTTGTGAAATGTATTCATCGTATCTCTCATTGAGAAGAGAGAAGAGAGAATAAAATTAGGGAAGATCTTTAGCAGGAAGTGATCAGACACTTCTATTTCATTCATTATTCACTCACTCGCTCATTCATTCATTCATTCACAGAGTACTAGACACTGTGCTAAATCCCGAGACAACGAAGATGAATAAGACCATTCCTGCCTTCAGGAATTTACAGTCCAGTGTTTTCTTCTCCACTCACTTTTTTTCTTTTTAATATTTATTTATTAATTTTTGTTTGTTTGGCTGCATCAGGCCTTAGTTGTGGCTCAAGGCATCTTTGCTGTGTCATATGAGATCCTTTGTTGCGGCGCATGGATTCTCTAGTTGTGGAGCACAGGCTCTGGAGTGCGCAGGCTTCAGTGCTTGCAGTGTGCAGGCTTTTAGTTGCCCCAAGGCATATGGGATCTTAGATACTGGACCAGGATCGAACCTGCATCCCCTGCATTGCAAGGCAGATTCTTATCCACTGGACCATCACTGAAGTCCCTCCCCTCACTTCTGAATTGAGAAATATCTGGGACAAACATATTTCCTGATGCTGTTCTCTTAGGAGTTACTGACACATTCATCCAACTTGGTTGATCAGTTCAGTTCAGTAGCTCAGTTGTGTCCAACTCTTTGCGACCCCATAGACTGCAGCATGCCAGGCTTCCTTGTCCATCACCAACTCCCAGAGCTTACTCAAACTCATGTCCATCAAGTCAGTGATGCTGTCCAACCATCTCATCCTCTGTCATCCCCTTCTCCTCCCGCCTTCAATCTTTCCCAGCATGAGCATCTTTTCCAATGAGTCAGTTCTTTGCATCAGGTGGCCAAAGTATTGGTTGATGCTGTTGATTAATTTTCAGGCATGAGGGGGGTTCAATATGTGATTAGACCCGAAGAGTATTGGTCTCTTCTCATGGGAAAAATGACTTTATCTTCTTTGGGCAGAAGAGTAGCCTAGACACTTAAAACATGTGGGTGATATTAACATCTACTTATTGGGTTGTTGGTGAGATTAAACAAGTTGATATATAGAACTGAGAACAGTGCCTGGCACATAGTAAACATTATGTCTGTATTAGCTGCTATCATCATCATGATCTGGTTAGTACTGGCGCTGATTTCTGAGTTTGAGTGATGACATAATGGGGGATGGAGACTCGAGTACTATTCCCAAGTGTGTCTTCACTTTACAGCACAGAGCGTTTGTTTGCCCTTGGTGTCAGGACAGGGAGCCCTCTATTCTTGGTGGGCCACTGAAATTGCCACCTATGCGGGAATCCCTTCTATTGTTCATCACCCTCAAATGCCTTGTCATAAATCTGTCACTTTTACCTTTGGAGGTGATGGGGAGGAAGTGAATGAGGAAGAAGAGATTTAGATTGCAGATGATACTTCTCACCTCGAAATTCCAGTCCACTGGATTCTTTTAAACACAGCTAGTGCTATTTCTACCACATAGTGAGGTGTCTGAAAAAAAATGAGGTTTGCAGTGTCAGTCAGGATGACATGTTGCATGGCGTACCTCTTGTTGATGGTCCAATTGAGGTGGATTCAGAGCTCTCTGAAGACCTGGCTGAAATTTCCTCCCAGGAGTCCAATAGAATGGGGAATGTATTTGCCCAGTAACACAATTTCTTCTAGCATCTCTGGTCTCATGTTGTGACATTAATCTTTGGTCTTTGATGAAGCTGTTGGGCAGTATCAGGCCTTTGAATTTCAGGATGTCTTGTTATCAGTGAAGTTTAAAATACAGGAAGATAATCCTTTGTATTATAGATAAATTTCACCAAATGTTATATAGAGCTTGAGGACTAGCTTTATAGTAATTGCAGTTGGTAAAATAAGGTGCAAAGCATCCCTTGCCTATTAATACTGAATAGGAAATTCTGATTCTGGAAGTTCAGTTAAGTCACTCAGTCGTGTCCGACTTTGCGACCCCATGAATCACATCATGCCAGGCCTCCCTGTCCATCACCAACTCCCAGAGTTCACCCAAACTCATATGCATGGAGTCGGTAATACCATCCAGCCATCTCATCCTCAGTCATCCCCTTCTCCTCCTGTCCCCAATCCCTCCCAGCATCAGGGTCTTTTCCAATGAGTCAACTCTTCGCATGAGGTGGCCAAAGTACTAGAGTTTCAGCCTCAGCATCAGTCCTTCCAATGAACACCCAGGACTGGTCTCCTTCAGGATGGACTGGTTGGATCTCCTTGCAGTCCAAAGGACTCTCAAGAGTCTTCTCCAACACCACAGTTCAAAAGCATCAATTCTTTGGTGCTCAGCTTTTTTCACAGTCCAACTCTAACATCCATACATGATCACTGGAAAAACCATAGCCTTGACTAGATGGACCTTTGTTGGCAAAGTAATATCTCTGCTTTTTAATATGTTGTCTAGGTTGGTCATAACTTCCCTTCCAAGGAGTAAGTGTCTTTTAATCTTATGGCTGCAATCACCATCTGCAGTGATTTTGGAGCCCCAAAAAATAAAGTCTGGCACTGTTCCCACTGTTTCCCCATCTATTTCCCATGAAGTGATGGGACCAGATGCCATGATCTTAGTTTTCTGAATGTTGAGCTTGAAGCCAACTTTTTCACTCTCCTCTTTCACTTTCATCAAGAGGCTTTTTAGTTCCTCTTCACTTTCTGCCATAAGGGTGGTGTCTTCTGCATATCTGAGGTTATTGATATTTCTCCCGTCAATCTTGATTCCAGCTTGTGCTGGGAAGTTACAGGGAGGCAAAACCAGATTTACAGGCAGGTCTTTATTTGTTTATAGCAAATCAGCTTTACTTCTTCTTTTGTCTACAAAATAACTGGTGGTGTTGACTGCCCACTCTCTATCTCCCACACCTCGTTCTAATTGTCTCTTCTTGTTCTTCTGTGTATGTACCATGTTGTAGCCTAGACATGATGAGACCAGAGAGGCTATTTCACACGGTGACTATTTTAATTTTTTTCAATCCACTTTCTCATGACGCACTAAGGTCCTTGAATTTTTTTAAATTTTTAACTGAAGTGCAGTTGATACACAATATTGTATTAGTTTCAAGTGTACAGCAAAGTGATTCAGACATACTTATACACATGTATGTGTGTGTGTGTGTTTGTTCAGTTGCTTCAGTAGTGTCCGACTCTGTGACCCCATGGACCATAGCCCACCAGGCTCCTCTGTCCATGAGATTTTCCCAGCAAGAATGCTGGAGTGGGTTACCATACCCTCCTCCAGGGGACCTTCTCAACCCAGGGATTGAACCCACATCTCTGTGTCTCCTGCATTGCAGGTGGATTCTTTATAGCTTGAGCCATCAGGGAAGCCAATATATATACATATTTTTTTTCAAGATTAATTCCATTTTCAATTATAAGATATTGAATATGGTTCCTTGTGCTATACAGTAGGTCCTTGTTGCTTATATATTTTATGTATAGTAGTTAGTATCAGTTACTCTCAGACTCCTGATTTATCCCTTCCCTCCCCGTCTTTCTCCTTTGGTAACCATAAGTTTGTGTTTTTCTATGTCTGTGGATCTGTTTTGTATCTAGATTCATTTGTATTATTTTAAAATTCTGCCTCTAAGTGATGTTGTAGTATCTGTCTTTCTCTATTAGGTGCAAACCCATCCCTTGTCAAGAGAGTGGAGGTGGTTTCCTAACAACCAACATGATCCTGTTCCTTTTTTTAAAATTTATTTATTTTTATAGCTGGTTGGGGCTTTCATTGCGGCCTGAGAGCTTTCTCTAGTTGTGGACAGCAGAGACTACTCTTCGTCGTGGTGCGCTGGCTTCTTATTGCGGTGGCTGCTCTCGTTGCAGAGCTATGGTGCACAGGCTTAGTTGCTCCACAGCATGTGGGATCTTCCTGGACCAGAGATCAAACCTGTGTCCCCTGCATTGGCAGGCGGATTCTTAACCACTGGCCTACCAGGGAACTTCCTTTTAAAGAGAGGAGTTTCTTATATGTGTGATGCTGACTCTATTCTGTTATAGCACAGTTCAGTGACAATGTTCAGAGATCCTCACTCCAAAGCTGGGGATGTCACACAGAAAATGGAAAATACAGGGCAAGACTTGTGGCTCGTTGTATTGAGATTTTTCCCCACATGTTATTTGTTAACATTCTTTCTGAATATATATCAAGAATATTGTCATATGTACCAAAAAACAGTATGAATAGCGTAGTAAATACCCATAACTCACCATTCCCTTTCAACAGTTGTTAACATTTGGCAATATTTGCTCTGTCTGTGTATATAGATAAACACACATATGTGTAATAGTGATATATATTCCTCTTCAGTATAGAAAGAATATTTAAGGAACCGTATATCTCTGGGATTTGAATACATTAGTGATACCTACATTCCCTCATCAAAGCACTAAACAACTTAGTATGGAAACAAATGATGAAACATGAGGATAATACTTGACTGTATATGAAGATCAACTCCTTGTAATCAGTTGCTATTTTAAATGTTTGTCTATGTGCCCTTTACACTGGGAACTTTTAGGTATTTTCCTGTGAGGATGTGGGACAGGCTGGGAAGACCGTGGTCCCTGGTGTGGCGGTCCTCAGGTGCCCTCCCCACCGACCAATTTGTGAGCTCTGTGCGCTGGGCTGGATGACTCACTCAGCCTCACTAGGATGGAATTTCTTCTGTAAATAAAAAAAAGAGAGAGAGAGAGCTGGGTTAGATAACTGAAGTGTTTTCCTTCAGTTCTGAAATACTGAGATTCTAAGAACCAAGTTGAAACTTTGTGTACAAACCTAGATGGAATGAAGAACTTCAATAAACATTTTACATATAGATTGAAATTTACTGAAGGTCAGTAAATTCCATGTAACTTCGTGGTCAGTGAAGAGAAATTCTGAATGTAGGACTTAGCATTTTAAGGACAATTGAAAACTATAGATTATCCCTGAAAACTATCTGAGTTTTCAGAATACCTGGGTATGAGGTTGTGTCATAGTTTTGATTTTTTTTCATACAGATACAGCTGAAAAGGTCCAAATGCATACAGCTTTTTGATTAGATGTGAAATACATAACTGCTTCATTTGGCTATCACTGAAATTTCTAAATGATTTACCTATTTAAATGTTTGCATTCTGCTCTCCGGTATACTTTTTCTGTGTTGAGGGAGGATGTGAGTTAGGAAATGACTGGGACAGATGGATTAATATCTAACGTCAAGTGAAATATTCTTTTAGTTAAATCATGTTTGAGGTTGTCTTACAAGGTTTTGGGAAGATTTTCCCCTATTTTTTTCCCTCTAACAAAATGTATACGTCTGAGATTAGTGTGAATCAGTTTGAGATACAATGAGCTCTTGGGAAATTTTTTTTTTTTTCTTCTTCAAGAACTGATGAATTTTTTTCTCTATATAGATCAGCTGACACTGTCAGCATGTGTCATCTTAGATTTAATCTGTTGTTAACAAACTGAATACATCTGCCCCAGCACACAATAATAGAAACTTTAATCTGAAGGCAGTTAGTGAAATTTCCAGCAAAATCTTGTCAGTGTAACATCTGCCCTAATAAACAACGTTAAAGGTGGGGAGGTATAGGAGACAGAGGTATTGCTATCCCTAATGTAAATTTCTCTTTGCTGCTTACCTGCCAATCTTGGGATTCCTAAAGTTAATTCTTCCTAGAGTTTTTTGTTTTTAACTGTTTGGTCAGAAGATTACACTGCTACAGGCCAGCTAAAAGGGATGTATTTTTTTGAACCTCTTCCATTGTTTTTAAAATCATTGTTTGTGTTGTAATCCTTTCAAAATGCTAGCCAGTAGCTGCTTTCCTGTTTAAAGAGTGAGGGCTTTCCATGGGCAGATCACCTTCGTTTAATCCTCTGAAACTACATACTTAATTCTTAGCAACAGTGCATTTTTAGCATCAAGAACACATTACCAAGAAAAACTGAATATGGTAAACAAGTAGAAAAATAAGCCTTAGTTGTCTAAAAAGGTAATTGTGTCTTGCTTTTGGCGCCTTATATATACATCCCACTTGGTACAATTAGCCTCTGTAAACATTTGACCGTCTTTGTAGTGGAAATGTTATGTATTTCAGGAAGCAGATGAAGGAAGGTTTTTCAGATTGATTCCTAATATAGCTGGTTTACTTTTCATCATTGGTGTTACTTTGGTGTTTTATTGCATTAGAATGTATCTGTGATTGTTCATATAAACTTTCAACCAATTTGCTTAAATATTGGAAGCTGGCAGGATGTGGAACAAGCATGGCATTGTGGAGAATATCACCCTGGCCCGAGTCAAGGGGAGAATGCTGTGAAAGCATTGTGCTAATTTTAGCTTACAAAGAGGATGAAGATAAACTGCCTACCGCTAGTTTGCCATATGCTATCCTGGTGATAATATTCGAGTGCAAAATATTCCATAGAGAGCCTTATTGTTTCAGTAAGAGAAGCTTGGTTAAGAGTTAAGCAAATTTCTTCTCAGTAAGTTTATAAGAAATAATGAAGTAAAACAATTCTCAAATGCAGGTAGATGAAATCTGCTCAATTTATTTTGGCTTTATTGACTTTCATGGGAGTTGACAGAATTAGTTTTGGTTTATATGTGATCCAATTTTATCTATTTTTCACATGTAAATCTTAAAAATCAATCTGAATAAATATTGATCTCTTTCAGAGAAGCAAAAATATAGTTGGGATTGCATAAAACTGCTTAAGAGACAGCATCCCTTGAAGTTCAATAAAGGAATAAAGTGATCTGTTCAACCGGTTTTAAAATAACACTTTAAAAAGCCTTTTTAAAAATGAAAAAGTCAAAATCCATTCCATTTCCATATTTGGCAAATACAGCGCCTACAGTTTCACCGAAGAGTGTTTGACCTATTTATTTGTCACTGAGACCACTTCACAGTGAAGGGATTGTTAGTTCCTGCAAAACTGAGAAAAATCCAATGTGCATAGCGCATTTGCAGATGGAAACGGACTGTGTAGCCAGATTTGGAGGGTGGGTTGGCTGGAAGCTTTGTGTTAACAACTGGTGAAAAGCTTGACCTTTGCATGACCTAGGTCAAACAAACCCCCAACTCAAGAGCTCTCCTTTGACATGGATACCTGTTTGGAAAAAGGGACCAAAATGGGAGGGATGAAGATAAAATTATGTTCTGGACTTGCAAGCTTGCTTTTTTAAACATTCTCGTTCACATGACTATTTGGGGGCATAGCGTGCATTGTGGAGTATCATAAAGGACCACAAACCTGTTTGTAGTGTCAAGGGGAAAAGATGATTGAGAAACATTCCTTTTTTCCTTCCTTCCTTTCGTTCTGTCTTTCTCTTTCTTTCTCACTTTTATACAAGCAACACATAGGGTTCTCCCCACCCACCATTGCAATATGATCTGGGTCGTGATTCAGAGTTGAATGAATGGGCTGAGCTCCACTGATGAAAACATTTGATAATGTGGAAAATAAAAGCCCTGGCAAGGAGGAGATGGCAACGCTTCCATTGTTTGTCCCCACACTTTGTTTTTATAGGGGTTCTCACAGGAACAAATAAATTGGAGTAAATAAAAGCAAAATAGCACTGTGAGTCCATATCGTGGCCTCACACATGCTCACGAGTCAACTTTGGCAGGAAACTAGCCCAGGGTCTGTTCCCGACCATTTGCGTTGCATCTTTATCTCTCCGGTTCATTGTTTGCCTCCAAGTGCTTAAACCTCAACTTCCCAAGTAAAAGCTTCCTGTTGCTTGCTTTTAAATATAGTTTTGTTACAACAACAACACAAAAATGAAGAGATGTGTTAAGGAAGCCGACTGATGACAAAAGGAATAAAGCAGATCTAGTCTGCTGTGATTCTGAAACTTCAGGGCTCAAATGCATGAGGCTAGGCACTCCTGATACCATCAATCATAGTCCCTTTTGGCTACTCAACTAGAGGAACCAACCCTCTGCCTTCACAGGAGGTCAAGAGTGAAGCAGAACAATGAAAATGGTCAGCATTTCTGACCTTTTGCTGTGTTTGGCTTCACTTAGGTTTTAACTTTTCAGCTTTGTTTGTGGCTGGAGTTTTTTGTGCTTTCAGTCGCAGGTTTGAGGAGATCACCCTTTATTAATTACGCTCCTGTTTTGAGATCCTGTAATGTCAGGATTTCTGAAAAATTCTGTCCATGCCTATGGAAAATATGGTTCTTATTCCTTCTTAATGGATGAGAGTTACTCAGATACTTCCTGCAATTTTGGAGGAAAACGCAGCAGTTTTCTCAGGACTTGGATATAAACAACATTGTTTATGCTGTTTCCACTCTTGTAGTCCTCTGTTTGTGCAAGCTGTAACACAAGTGGGTCTGTTTTGCATTTTAAAAATTAGTGCGTGTTTTTAGAATCAATCTATTACGTTAGACCAAGAAATGCCATAAGAATGCACAGTTGGGGGCAGTCGCCAAATTCTGGCTTTCAAAACTTACTTGACAGCCATTTACAGCTCTGGTTCTTCCCTCACGTGTGAGCCTTGGTGCTCTCCTTTAATGCCATGTTGAAGGCAACTGATACTGGTCTCTGTCCTCTCCTTATTGCCTAATACACTGAAAGCTGCACCAGAAAATTATTAATATCACTCAAATGACCTTTTTGGAAAAATTGAAGTATAGTTGATTCATAATGTTTTGTTAGTTTTAGGTGTACAGCATAGTGATTCGGTTCTACGTATACACACACACATACAAACTCTTTTTCAGATTCTCTACTCTTATAGGTTATTACAAAACAGTGAGTGTGGTTCTCCATGCTATACAGCAGGTCCTCGTTGTTTATTTTATATATAGTGGTGTGTTAATCTGTTACTCCCAAACTCCTAATTTATAAACCCCCTTTCTCTTTTGGTAACCATAAGTTTGTTTTCTGTATCTGTGAGTCTGTTTCTATTTTCCAATGACCCATTGTTTTTTCTTTTCAAAACATTTTTATTAGAGTATAGTTGATTTACAATGTTGTTAGTTTCTGCTGTACAGCAAAGTGTATCGGTTATATATACATATATCCACTCTCAATTCTTACTGAAGAATTCAGGAGCAACAATAGTGTTGTATGTACACTTCTTTCTTGAAGTGATTTATTGCTATGACTCTCTGTATTTTTAGTATTTCTTTCTTAAAAGAGCAAAGACAAGTTAGAAGGAAATTGTAGGAAAGCTAACTTCCATCAAATGGCCCTTTTGAAAAGAATACCCATCGTGCCAGAATGTGAGCAGTATTGTGAAAGTATAACATAGTACAGCTATTTAATAATGAATCTGTTATAGTCTCTAGTAATACAATGAATTAAGATCTAAAGGAAAGGAGCTCATTAAGATATGAAGAGTGAGCAAAAACTTAACCTGTGTGTGTGTGTGTGTGTGTGTATAATGAAGGAAGGCCAAGTGGAGGGCAGCTGTGGGAGACCCCCTCACACAGACAAGCTGGAGAGGCTCCTCCAGTACCCTTGAAGTCCTCCCAGAACAGAAGAGGGAGCCAGCTTCCACTCTCTGAATTCTCACTGCCCTGACAGACACAAGACCATGTGTTCTGGAGGGGAGAGTCAGACGTGGAAGATGACACATGTATACCTATGGCCAATACATATGGATGTATGGCAAAAACCATCATAATATTGTAAAGGAATTATCTTCCAATTAAAATAAATAAAATTTTAAAGAAAGAACGTAGACGATGCCTACAGGTTGTTTTGGCCCATGAGGGCAGGATGTGGGCTTCTGTAAATTTTCTAAAGCAAGACTCTGGGTGGAGTGCTGAGGTCTTAATCCTTTATCCAGCTGTATTTGCCAAGCTCAACACTGCACAAACATGGTCGATAACTCTTTCACTTGGTTGCCTTCTCTCCTGTGCTCTTGAGAGACTGCCTCCTGGGCACTAAGCTAAGAAAATCGCTGCTCTCCTCTGGCCGGGTGCAGCAGGATAAGGATGTCAGGAGAATGCAGACTCTCCTTCCTTTCTGCAAGTCTGCAGCTGATTCTGGGTTGAGCATTCCCAGCCCCCATCTGCTTGTTTCTGGAGATCCTTAGAGCAGAAGCCGGAGAAAGAGAGAGAGAGAGAGAGAGAGAGGGAGAGAGCGTGCGCTCCTTGGTTGTTTTTGCTGACCTGGCCTCCTAGCTGATGGCCAGACATTTCTACATCAGAGCGAGTGAAAAGAAGGGGTACCAAGTGACTGTCGCTCATTTGTAAGAACCAGTTGGAAAAGTCTTTGTCCTATTCAGGAGACTGGAAGTTTGTGTCATTGCTCTGAGGAGAGTTGCATATCCTTGTGTATGTTGTCGAACACATTTGGGGGGGCTGTTATTATACCCTTACTTTTGGATAAGTTGTCACCCATTCCCATGTAGGTAGGGGTACCTCGTCTTCATAAAGAGGAGTCAGAGAAAGCCTGTGTCACCAAGGTTGGCTTTCAGCCTTGGGGATGGACTTTGGAACCATGTCACTGGACAGAGAAGCCCATGTAGCCCAAGCACATCAGCAGATGACCCATGATAATAAAACCCTAAATTGCATGTGACTGGTTTGTCTGAGAGATCGCCTGCGTCTCTTAGCACCCTGAGGCAGCTAGAATCAGCGGACATGGTGGTACTTACTACTCCACAGTGTGATCTTGAAGGTATCATTTGGAGCTGAATCCGGGGTCCAAGCCTCTCTCCATCTCTCTCATCATTCTCCCAATGATACAGTTTTTACCATTTGGACAGAAATGTATACTTTGGTTCTGTCTATTGTAATCCCATCTCTCTTAGTTTACCATGGGGCCTTGCTGTTTTCCTAACTGTAATATCTGTACCTTATGTTACAGTTATATGTTGCATGCTGAGTTGCCTTAAAAACTGAGAGATTTGGTCATATGAAAATTGTTAGTACTGTGGTTTCTTTACTTCTTTATAAGTGAATTCCCCATTTCAACTGTTTCTTTAGAAAATGATCTTGGTTTTCTTCTACCATCATATCAATAAAAATAAAGTAAGCCAAGAAGTTATCATTACTTTTCACATAGCCTATGTGAAGTGGATACATAGGACACCCACTTGTTATGATGTGAATTTTCATTCACTGAAAATGAGCAGGAACAATATATTCCTGACCATTTGATTTCCCCCTTTGGCCGCACATTGTGACTCCCCTAACAGCAAAGCACACCATCCACTGTCAGACACTCTCTAATGCTCTTTCTAATAAATAGAGCAACTAAAAATACGGATGTTCTTCATTAAATGTAAAATGATCATTTTAACTGCTTCTGCTCTGAGTGACCCATCCATCACTTAATCAGACCAATTTAAGCAGAGAGAGAGAGATTGAAAATACAAGTGGATCATCTGTCTGTATTTCATTTGGTGGCAATATGAGTAGAATTTAAGCTTCAGATGAGCCTTTAGCCATCTCATTGTTTCCTGTGCAAGTGTCACTGTCTTCAGTGTGTACAGGTGGCGGCGTAATAGGCTGGCTGGAAACACAGACTTAACACAGACCAATGAAGATCATACTTCGCTAGTTTACTTCTGACGAAAAAGAGTCGCTTGATGTCAGAATCGTCCCCAGCCTCTCCTGTCCTTTCCATCAGTGGAATCAGCCACTCAATCAGTTGTTCCGGCTGCAGTAGCTCTCCTCCTATAGAAATGAGGATTTTGCAAACTCACAGAACGTATAACCACACTCTTTGTTAAATTTTCCTGATAATGTATTCTGTATTTTCCATGTATATGAAGAGAGTGGAACTAACCCAGGCAAGAAGTTGAACTTTTTTCTGTAGGCAAGCAAAAGCTATAAAGATAAATGTGCTTTCTGACTGCCCCCCTCCCAACACATTCCTGCATTAACTCTCAAGAAATGTTGTGCATTTAGGATCTCAGTCTGACATTCATTCAACAAACACTGGCTGCCTACTAGTGGGAGGTCCTAAGGTACACAATGGTGAGCAAGACCCACTGCTGCTGCTGCTGCTAAGTTGCTTCAGTCGTGTTCAACTCTGTGCGACCCCATAGATGGCAACCCACCAGGCTCCCCTGTCCCTGGGATTCTCCAGGCAAGAACACTGGAGTGGGTTGACATTTGTTTCTCCAATGCAGGAAAGTGAAAAGTGAAAGTGAAGTCACTCAGTCATGTCCGGCTCTTAGCAACCCCACGGACTACAGCCTACCAGGCTCCTCTGTCCATGGGATTTTCCAGGCAAGAGTACTGGAGTGGGTTGCTATTGCCTTCTCCACTGACTGTGCCCAAATTGCTTAGAGTTCAGTGGGGATGGCTAGAGGATAAACAGGCCATGGAGAGACTTCCCTGGTGGTCCAGTGGTTAAAAATCCGACCTGCCAGTGCAGAGGACACAGGTTCCATCTCTAGTCCAGGAAGATCCTGCATGCCGTGAAGCACCTCAGACTAAGTGCTCCAGAACCTGTGCTCCGCAAGGAGAAGCCATTGCAATGAGGCCTGTGTGCCATGCCTAAAGAGTAACCCCTGCTCGCCGCAGCTAGAGAAAGCCATGCACAGCAACAAGGACCCAGCACAGCCAAAAATAATTAAAACTAACTAAATAAATAGGCCATGGAAATATAGTGGAACACCCACTGTAATTGTAGGCACCTGGAATATGCATCTACTTCTGTCTTGGAGAATCATAGAAGTTCTCCTCAAGAAGGGGCATTTTTACACTATTTCACATTCTCCCAAGAGTTTTCACATGTATAATCCCACTTGTTCCTCAGAACGCCCTTTTGAACCAGCTAGTTCTTTTATGACCACTGTGGATGGAGGAAGGAGGACTCGGCAAATGGAATCACTTGACAAAGGCGACACAGATAGGAGGGGCTGCCCTGGAAAGTCAGAACTGGGCCCTGGCCTCTGGGTCAGTCATGAGTTGTCTGTGTTTGGGGATGTGGGGGGAAACTTGGAGAGATGAGAAATAGTGGCCTGACATTGTGAAATCACTGTGTGACCATCTGGGAATTTGGCCCCGATTCACTGCCAAGTTTAAGAAGACCTGGAACAACCATTTCACATTCAAATAGCCCAGGCAGAGCTTCAAAACACCCACTTTCCCATATTAAAAAAAATAAGGCAAACAAACAAGGACAGAAGAGAGACAGTGAACATGATCACTCAGAGCAGCTTTCATAATTTCAGTTACATCCTTTCTTTTGTGATAACAAATAGTCACATACCATGCGCTGGAAGTTTTTAGGCTTCTCTGATGGACATCATCTTCCCATAACTGATTCTTCTAAGTTATGTATTTTTAACCCGATCCCACACATGTCTTTGCACTAGTGAGGGGACCAAATACCTAGTTTTGGGCCTGCAGTGACCCACGCTTCAACTTTCAAGTCTTTTTGCTCAGGCCAGACTGTGCCTTGTGCCAGCTCCTGTTCTTCCTGTGGTTGTCTCTCTTCAATGAGATGGAACTCATTGCTCCAAGTATTGCAGAGATGCCTGGCTTTTGGAGAATTCCTTCAGAGAGGTTTCTGGAAGGGAGAATTCCTTGGGTATGCATGAGATACAGAGAGGAGGGCTATGTTTCCCACATCTGTTTCAGTGCCTGATATGGAAATCGTATCTCACCAAACATCTGGGTTTGAATGGATGCAAGTTAGGTCTGTCTCCTGGGTTGGTATGCCAGATGAGAAGGCAGGACATGACCTAGAAGTTATGCTAGAGTCTGGCAACTCAGGAGGCTGGGGAAGAGTGGAAGCATCCTCACCCTACCCCACACCCACCCCCGCCCTCCCAGTTATTAACAGGACTAGAGCTTGGAGCATCTAACCTCGCTCAGTAGAGAAGCTGGCAGCTGGGTGGTCCAAGAAATAACATCCAAAGGGAGTAGCAAGCTCAGGCTGGCATTTCAGGATACCTAGTCTGATAGGTGGGGCCAGCAACAAGGAATTCTAGGCCAGAGGCCAACTCAGAAGCCAGGAGAGGCTGGGATTGGTTTTCTGAGGTCTGTTTTTGAAGGAGAGGATCCCTCCAGCTGGGAGCAGTATTCAGTCCTGGAAAAGAAGGCTGGCAGGGGCTGGGAGATGGGAGGGGAATAGAGACTCCTGCCAGTTTGTGGTCAAGAGCAAGACCAGACCCAGAAGAGGACCAGGAGCAGAGTGGGGAATCCAGAGACATGCCTGCACTGGAGGATGTATCTGAATGAGGAGAGGGAGTATGTTGAGTGGCTTTGGGTGAAGGTGAGCAGTTCTGTGAATCTAGGTCTGGGAAAGTATCATGGGACCGAGCAGCTTTGACTCTTTCAGTCTTGTGGGAGGAATGCCTCAGAAACTGAGTGGGGCCCTGGGTCCCAGGCAGAGCTTATGAAGAGGCAGCTACAAGGCTCAGGAAAAGAAAAGAACAAACTGGAAAAGAGAGCAGGTGCTGGGTGCATCAACCCCCTTTCCATGGGAGGGAGGGTCTCAGCTCCTCCTTCCTGCCCTAGGTAGATTTCCAATTAGCATGTAGGTGACATCGTCACTGAAGACCACACAGGTCAGTCGCTGCCCCCCACCCCCTTGCGTCCTCTGCTCCAGGCTGGTATCCACGAGGCAACCTTGTTTGGATGTCTATACCCTGCCCCTGCCCAGGAGGAGAGATCTTCCTTTCTTTGATACATAAATGGTGAGAGAAAATCAGTTCTGATGGGAGCTTGTGGTCCATCCATCTCCTTCCCACTCCTCTCAGGTGGAGCAGCCTGGCCGCACCTGTCCTGAGTGGACTCCTGATTCCAGAGGGTGCGGGGCGGGGGTCTCAGAAAGGGTAGTCCTCCTGCTCCCACATACACACAACTTTCCTACTAGCAGAACTGCAGACTCCTAACACGGAAAGACAGTTGGACGCCATAGTGTGGTGCTAAGAAATGTGTTCTCTGTTGTGTTTTATGCCCATGTCCTAGGCATAGGCGTTTTGTCATTTTGTAGGTGACAACTCAGAGGCCCTAGGAGGTGGCAGGGGCCTCTGTGGGGTGACGCTCTAGCTAACACAGGCCTCCCCTCTGCATTTTGATGGCTGGTTCCTCAGTTTTCCACCTCTTAAGTTTTTCGGTATGACTTTCTCTTTTAATTTTCGGAGGTACCTTCAAGGAAGTCCCCTCACTGTGGCTATTTTTGACACCCTCCCATTCCTGTGTGTGTTCTTCAGATCTGTAAACACTCGGTATTTGTTTTCTTTCTTGTGCATTTCAGAGGTGGTTTTTATACGTAACCCTTCCCCATTCCCTTTGCCTAAGGAACAGCCACTCATGTGGCATCTGAGGTTGCTGCTTCTGTATCTCCTTTATCTGTGACTTCAGTAGAAAGAGTATGATCCAGGAGCTGTTACAAAGCCCACATTATGGGTCAGATTTTGTTCTGCTGTGAACGACATGCATGAGAAACGACACTGTTCGTTCTGGAAGATCTTTCTAGAAGCTAAAGAAGTGCACCTAGATCATCATCATTATCTAATTGAGTGTTAAATGGAGAGGCTAACTCTGGAGTGGTTAGAGGTTTAGCCTTGAGCTAGATCTGGATTCAAATTCACTGGGAACTCTATTTTCTAGGTTAAACAGTTAGATGGCGTCACTGATTCAATGAACATGAATTTGAGCTTGTAGATAGTAGAGGACAGAGAGATAGTAGAGGACAGAGAAGCCTGGCATGCTCTAGTCCATGGGGTTCCAAAGAGTCAGACATGACTTAGTGACTGAACAACAACAAAGAGCAGGCTGTTTCCTTTTCTGTGTATTAGGGTTACTGCAAGGACAACAAGAGATAATTCAGAAAAGCAGCTAGCGTGGCTTGTGCTCTCTGTGAAGCCTGTAAGTATGAGTTATTTCTGTTGGCTACTAAAACAGTCTTTGAAAGATCCATAACACGTAAAGAGTTTTTGAAATCGGGAGAAATTGATTTTTTACTGTGATAATTTAGCTGTAATGTCTAAGGATTTCGTAAGAATTAGTTAGTAGAAAATAAAGGCTAGACACCATTTCAAGTATCTAGTAAGTGCTCAATAAATGCTAGTTTTCATCATTACTAACATAGTCTATCCCTGGTCTCACTATCTGGACAAGGGGATGGATTGCTGCTGCTGCTGGTGCTTAGTTGCTTCAGTTGTGTCTGACTCTGTGTGACCCCATGGACAGTAGCCCACCAGGCTCCTCTGTCCATGGAATTCTCCAGGCAAGAATACTGGAGTGGGTTGCCATCATCTCCTCCAGGGGATCTTCCCAACCCAGGGATTGAACCCAGGTCTCCCACATTGCAGGTGGATTCCTTACTGTCTGAGCCACCAGGAAAACCCAAGAATTCTGTAGTAGGTAACCTATCCTTTCTCCAGGGGATCTTCCCAACCCAGGAATCGAACCAGGGTCTTCTGCATTGCAGGCGGATTCTTTACCATCAAGGGATGGACAATAGTTGACAATTAGCCCTGTAATGGACAATTAGCCCTGTAATTGACAATTAGCCCTGTAATTCTTTTTTTTTAAAAAATGTTTATTTAGTTATTTGGCTGTGTTGTTAGACGTGGTGCTCGGGGTCTTCACTGCAATGCACACTGGCTTCTCCCTAGTTGGGTGTGGCCTCCAGAGTTGACGGACTCTAGTCGTGGTGCTGGCTCAGTTGCACGCCACATGTGGGATCTTAGTTCCTTGACCAGGGATTGAGCTTGTGTCCTCTGCATTGCAAGGTGGATTGCTAACCATTGGACCACCAGGGAGGTCCCCTAACCCTGTTATTCTTTAGAGTATCTTGATTTTCCTAGACCTTAAAGATACTTTCTTATCTGAATGAACTCCCCCTCTCAACATTTGTAAACCAAGAACAAAACCTTTGCTAGTGACAACCACTATGGAAATATTTAGAGAGCAGAGGGCAAGATATCAGGAATGAAACTATTTGGGGTAGGAAGTGAGAACCTGTATTAATCAAAATTGTTTCTAGTATATCACCATCCAGCCATGGGCTGCCAGCTTCCTGTGATAGGACTCTTTGTAGACTGCCCTGCCTACCCTTTTTACTCTGAAGCCCACCCACAGAGTTCAACATCACTTCAGGGTTTTTTGGGGAAATTGAAGAAAAGAAAAAACGAAAAACACATGCCATGCTAGGAGAGTGGGTATATTTATTTTGGAAAAGTTTGGCTCCTGGAAATGAGAATGGGATTGGGGGAGGAGCCATGACAGGAGTGGCAAGGACTGTTTCCCTGCTTGGGCTGAGGGGCTCAAGATAAATGTTCCCTTGTTCAAAGAACATCCTCCATAGCAAAGTCACCACAGGGACTAGAATTCACTGAGCTGAGCCACCACTGCCAGATGTGGAGTTAATCACTTAATGCAGCTTATTTTGCTTCATCTGCCCAATAACTCTAAGGTGCAAGTACTATTACTATGGGCTTCCCTGGGTAGCTTAGCTGGTAAAAAAAAAAAATCTGCCTGCAATGCAGGAGACCCCAGTTTGATTCCTGGGTTGGGAAAATCCCTTGGAGAAGGAATAGGCTACCCAGTTCGGTATTCTTGGGCTTCCTTGGTGGCTCAGCTGGTAAAGAATCTGCCTGCAATGTGGGAGACCTGGCTTTGATCCCTGGGTTGGGAAGATCCCCTGGAGAAGGGAAAGGCTAGCCACTCCAGTATTCTTTCCTGGAGAATCCCCATGGGCAAAAGAGCCTGGCATGCTACAGTTCATGAGGTCACAAGGAGTCGGACATGATTGAGAAACTAAGCACAGCACAGCAGTATTACTATGCTCATTTTTTTCCAGTGGGGCAAAACTGAAGCTTGGAGAGGTTAAGTAACTTGCCCAGAGTCACACACTAATTAAGCAGGAAGATGGGACTTCCATGAACCTAGGCAGTCCAACTCCAGAGGCTAAACCTTCTCTTAGAACAGCTCCAACACCTCCAACAGAGGAGGCGAGAAGCGAGGTGTAGTAAATGCTGAGGAGATGGTAAGGAGGAGGACTGTAGCACTCACAGAAAGAGGAGTCACCAGTGAGGGCATCCTGGCTTGTTTCTTCATCCTGGAGACATCAGTGAGGTTGCCTGCTCACATGAGTACCTGAACAGCCCTGCCCTCAGGCTTGTCCAGCGGGCACAGGTACATTTCATCGTGTGGAGGGATGGGAGGCTGTCCCCGTCTTGCCCTGTAGCTAGGCATCCTCAGGCACCTGCTGGCTTTTGGTGTCCTGGGGGGAAGATGCTCCAGAGCCTTGCCAAGATGAACCTGGTGGTCCTTGGACAAGCAGCGCAGCATCCACATCTCCTAGGAGCTTGTTAGAAATGCATAATCTCAGGTACCTTCCCTGCTAAATCCAAACCTGGACTCTTTTTAAAAAAAAACTTTTTATTTTATATATTGGAGTATAGCTGTTTAACAATGTTACGATAGTTGAGTCCCACAGCAGAGCGACTCAGTCACACATCCACATATTTCCATGCTCCCTCAAGCTCCCCTTCCATCCAGGCTGCCACAAAATCCCTGGCACACATTAAAGCTGAAATGGCACTGCTCTAAAAAGTTTTATGTTTATTCTGCCCACCAAGGACAAGTCACCACTTTTCAGAGTGTGCTGATTTCGGAGTGTGCAGGCTCCGGTCCCTAATTAATTGAGTGGCTGGTGTGTGTGGCGGCACACACCTACATGAGAGCTGAAGTCTTAGATAATCAGAAAGAAGGTTGGGTGTCTTCACAGACACATATCAGTAATTCTCCATCCTCTTCTTTCAGAAACTGTTTTAGATGGCTATAAAATAAATGAATAAGTGAATAACAAGTGTTTTTTTTTTAAAACTACGATTTCTTTCTTGCCCATTTTCCTGCTACCTCTACTTCATATCTCTTCCTTCTCCCCAAAGACTTGCTAATCTACATTTCACAACCTCGTTCCATTTGACTTTGTGCAAAGAAATCTGTGCAGAATATCATCTCCTTTTTTCCTCCTTGATCCATGGCATTTCTCTCACTCCAGCTTCTGTCCCAGGAGGTGGGTCCCACTCTCTCATCCACAGTAATCTGCCTTCCGCTGCCTTGGTGCCCTTACTGTACACACCATGACCTTGCCTCACACCTCCTGATAAATGGAGAGCAGAATAAAAGGGCATCAGTAAGGAATGAGGAGGAGAGTGCCCACAAGTACCTGGAGGGAAGATCCCTAGGAAGCCAGGCCGGTCAAGATGGACTGATGCCCCACATTTAACCAACGCACAGAGCTCAGTGCCAAGGCTCTGTTCATCCAGCCACACAGACCAGAGAAGTGAGAGCGAACACAGGGATAGAGTTCCCACAGGATGGAATCCACACCTTATCCTGGTTTATCTGGAGTCCTTCAAAAATAATGTGGTCCAGATGAACAGAATCCTACTTTTTTTAAATAAAAAATATTTTAAAAATATTTTAAGATGTAGGGACATTTTTAATGAAACTGTCTCCAGACTATTTGTATGCTCTACCATATCTGATTACAATCAAGTTAAAAAATAATTGGAAGTCAGTAGATACGTGAGTTATGGCCCTGCACCTTATCTTTTCTTGTTTATACAGCCTCTTTAGCATTTGTAGAGCTGCTTTCCCCAAAGCTAAATGGCTCTGGTGTGCTGTGCTTTTTAGGTGCTTATTTTTTGCCTGTTAATCATCCTATATTTTTACAAAGATTTCAGCCTACAGACTATAAAGCAGGAAACCAGATGAGTAAACTTTTAAAAACTGTATCTAAAATAAACATAACAGTTCTCTGATTAAGGAGCTTTTGGTCATTTCTCTGTGAAAAGTCTATGAGCTTTAACTACATTTAATCTGTGATTTTTAATCCAGTGGTTCCCAAACTGGGATGTACATTTTAATCGTCTTGGAGCTTTAAAAATAGCTAATGCTGGACTCTCACACTCCAAAATACTAGTTTAATTGGTCTCAAGTACAGCATAAGGCATCAGCGTCTGTAAAAGCTGCCACGTGATTTCTCGTGTAGCCAAAATTGAGCAACTCTGCTTCTAATCTTCATGCCAGAGACATTTTTTTTTAATCCTACTTTTCAACTGTATCCTATACATTTTTTGAAGAAATGACCTCTGATAAATCAATGTTTTCCTATCTGTGTAAAAATGTGTGTGTGTGTGTGCACCTATATACATACACACATGCAGAGCATATAGAAGAATAAAAATAAATTATATGGCAAGCTTTGGAAGATATCACAAAGTAAATGATGTGTCTGCCTGTCTGTTAGAGTGTCATTTTTTGTTTGTTTGTTTTTTACTGACAAACCGTGTATTTTCATGGTAATATAGAACCTTGTGGCCATTCACTAGTATATATTTGATAACTGTTGGAAGGAATATTCCAAGCAATGAACTTGCCATACGCCACAAGTGAAGTGAAGTGTTAGTCGTTCAGTCGTGTCCGACACTGTGACCCCATGACTGTAGCTTGCCAGATGCCTCTGTCCATGGGATTCTTCAGGCAAGAATACTGGAGTGGATTGCCATTTCCTTATTTTATTAGTAATTCATACATTAATATTAAAGAATAGGCAAATGCTGGGTCCTAACATACTTTCTGAGATGTTGATTCCAAACAAAAGTTTATGGTTTTATATTGTTTTACCTTTGCAATTGAAGTGTGTTCTCTTTTTGTTTCTTGGAAAGAAGTCGGGGATTTCCATTTTGTTTTATTGTTCGTATAAATACATAGATTTCAGTAATATTTTGCAGTACACTCACATCCTGAAGTTTCTAAGACTTCATTAAGGAGTTATGCTGTTTTTGCAGGGATTTTCCATGGTGTTTGGTTGTAAGAAATTGCTGAATGGATGAAAAATGAGTAAAATGTAGTTTTTTCTTCTTTCCTATTCATCATTGCTGTTTGTTTTCTGTGTGTAGGCAACTAATTTGCTGTTGTTTCTCTGGAGGGGGGATTTCAAGTCAAAGAGTCATACTGAGTTACTAGAAACAGGTATTCCTATCTCAAAAGAACAAAGGATACAATGATTTAAGGGAAAAAAAGTGGAAAATATTTAATTTTTGCTGTAGTTGTATTGTCCACTGTACTCTTATTTGTATGAACACTTAGATAAACTAAATCCAAAGTAAACTATAAATATGATTATTGGTTAACTCCATCTGACAATCTTACTTACTTACTTCTAAATTCCATGAATTTAGAAAGTCCAGTTTCTTCCTTTAATCCCATCAACTACACATTAAAACTTTAACAAAAAAAATTTTTTTTTTTGTAATCTGTAAAAATCCAGCAAATATTTTCCTTCTGGGTCTCAGTTATTTAGTGAATTTCCTTCTTTGGTTTTCACTCAGTTATGTTTTATGCATTATTTGAGTCGACAATGAAGACAGAAGCTTAATGGAATGTGTGATTAATGGGAAAGAACTTATTCCAAATGTATTTCAATAGGCTGGCAATCTCTGAGTAATAAACACCCAAATTATGAATGAAATACACACACCACACACACACACATACACACACACACACAATGTCCAACCTGGATCTTTTACTCCTGTCCTCCATGCTTTGCATCTACAGGACCCATTTAGTACCATCATGGTTTCTGGAAGAAGCACTTGACTTCCCAAATAGAGGCCGGGGATTGGGGTCAGGGGTGGGGGTTGTGGGTTGTAACCATCAGTTACAACCATCAGTTAGGAAAGTGACACTGGGCTTTTTTGAAAGATTGGCATCCACTGATTAAAATACACAAGCCATATATATTTATTTTTAACTTTATATCTCTTCATGAAATCCTGCCATTAAAAGTTCATTTACTTTAACAGCTCTTTTAAAAATTCCAACACTTCTGGAAAGGTGAGAAAGGCATCGGTGATTCATTCCTAGTCTGAATTAATTCTTTCAGTTTGCCGGCTATCTGAAGTCTGCCTCAGGTCACCTAGACTGAAAGGCTGGGTATTGTGATTGGCAGGAGGTGACAGGTGGGATTTCATAACAGGAAGAGAATTGGTCCAGTAATGTGACCATAGTCACAAGTGCTTCTATAAGGCATTGGGATACTTGGAAATTCCAGGAGAGGGAAACGATTTAGCAGAGACGAGATACAAAAAAAAAAAGAGGTACTAAAGACAATTACATGTATTTTAGTATTTTCCTAGGCTGGCTCTATGCACAGAAGTATGAGAAGAAACTCATCTTCCTCATTATTTTTGCACCTTCTGACTTCCTGTACCCAGGGCTCACCTGTCAGGTGGAACTTCATTCACTTAATGAATTACTTTGGCTTTTGATGAACTAGACTTGGAAAGTATCACCATTCATCACTTGCTTCTTCGGGAAAATATGTCCTGATGTCCAAGAGACCTGCTTACAAATTAACTCCAGGATGGGTGCCTAAATAGGGGTCCACCTGAATAGACTCTTTGTTTTCCCATTGTCCCTTCATTCTCCAGTTTTGGTTTGGAATGGAGAAATTTCTTAGGTTGAACCAGAAAGAGACACTGGAGGTTGAGGCTTTATGTGGTAAAATTTATGTAATATCAGAGCATGCAATGGAGAAGACACTGATGACCCCACAGAAATACCTTTATAGGTCACAACTCTTAGAAGCCTAGGGATGAGCACCTAAATCCTGACCACATCCCCCAAGGCCCTGTGTGGTCTTGCTCCTCTTTCCTCTCCAGCTTCACCTCCTCTTGCTTTGCCAGGTCCTGGTACTGTGGTTGCTTCATGCCTTCTCCAGACAGGTAGGGCCTCTGTACATGCAATTCCAACCTGCAATATTTCCCTTCCGTCTGCTGTTTCAGGCTGCCCACTACCGAGTTGACTTTTCTCTCACCTTCTGGAGATTTCTGCTCCAGATCACTCCCACCTAAGTCAATGTCCTTTGTTTCACACACTCATGGATTTATATTTCTTTCTGATGGAGTGCAGTTGTATACTTATTGCTGTGACTATTTTGTTTAACATCTGTGCCCTCTAACTGGAAAGCACATCGAAACAAGGACTCTTTTGGTTTGGTTCACCGTTTGTATCTCTAGGGGTTGGCATTCATGTTTGGGACATAGTAGGAATTCAGTACATTTTTGTTAAATGAATGAATGAATGATAAGAGTGACAGCTTGTGCAAAAGATGGATATATATCCAGAGCTCATTTTTCAATGCTACATTTACTCTTTAAAAAAGGAGACAGTAGGTTTATAGAGAGAGCTCCTGCTTCCAGGCTCAGCTTCTCCATCTCTTCCCTGGGGTTTCTGTGATATCAGGAGTCCACTAAAGGGCAGAGTGAGACTGTGAGCTCATTCCACAGTGGTTAACTATTAATAAATATCTGTCATAGTTTAACAAGCCTAAATTCAACTAGAAAGGAAAAGCCTCATAGTGAATTTCTGTGAAGCCAACCTTAGAAAGCATAGCTAGATATTTCTTTTTATAAGTGCCAAGAATATGTTTACTTAAAGTTTGCTCTTCTTGATCTCTTGATCTTCTCCTCTGCTCCCATTTCCTCCAACTTGTTGATCAGTACCACTGATGCATCTGTCCCACTGGGCATTTGCAAAGTCCCTTCTAGGACTCAGCACTGCCTGTTGTTGGGCAGGTACCAACAACACCTCATCTTGGTTCCCAAAGGAACTACCTCAACAATTTCAGGAAAGCTGTGGTGGTTAAATAAAAATATATGAGAGTCTGCTTTCCTTTGTTATTTTTCTTTGATCAACTGAGAATCCCTTTGAACTAAGAACAAGGAAACCTTCAACACCTAAGGATGAGAAGAGATACAAAAGAGAAGCTGAGTTAACAGAACCCTAATCAAAGTTAAATGTAGAAGTTAACCATTGGATTTAGACTATTATATATGTCTACTGGCTGTAGATTTGGAGATATAAGAAGTTCACTCAATTTCTTTTGAAAATGCGGAAGAAGGCTTATGAGAGTGTATTATGTTTTCATTTATCTTGCAAAAACCTTTCTGATGTCTCCTAGGATCCTGTGACATGTCAATTTGTAACAGTATCAGATATTAATGTCCCTGGATACCTGTTGCTGAAGAATTGCTAAGGCAGGTGTGGAGGAGTGCTATGGGAAGGACTGACACATAATTTGGCTAAGCCAAGGGAAAACCACAGTTTTGTGTTTGCACCATAGCTGTGAAGTGTGAGTCTGGAGTCTGAGCTCAGGATCAAATTGTCTGCTTGGGGACAGTTGAGATTCTTTGCTAGGGTTAAACTGGGAGATTGTCAAGGGTGGTGGAGGCGAGGTGATATAATTAATTCACTGAGGGGAAAATGCAGAAGGAAGCAAATAGCTCTTGCTTTATTTTTTGATATTGAACTCAGGAAAAATGAAGAAAACAGCAGGCATTTTAGTTAAGTAAATAGTTTTAAGTTGTAATTTCAGGGAGAAGAGATGTATTTCTCAAAGGTTACAGTAAACATTATAAAGAAGTCTGATACTTCAACTCTTAGTTCATCTCTTGTCCAAGATTGCTTAAAAATTGTAAGAAAATTTCCCAGCTTTGGAGAATGCATTTTTAAATGTCTTCTTACATTTCATTGGTGAATATTTTTCAAGAATTTCATTTAGGTGTGTTTCAAACAAAATTGTAACAGCTGGAAATTGAAACTATGATTTTCTCCATGCAGTGAAAAAATGTGCATTCACACATTCATTTAATAAGCAATTGACAAGGCTGTGCCCTATATATTAGGGTGGCTCTGGGATTAGAGAATTTTAGTGAGGAGTATGACCAGGTCCCCGTTGTCACGTATTCTGTGGTCACACTGAGGGAACATATATGGAAATCAGAAGACCTAGTAGAGTATGATGTATGTTTGGGTAGAGGAATGTGGGGAGAAGAAAAATCACTCAGAACTGGAGTGGAGGAATAGTAAAGATTATTAGAGTCCAGCAAAGACTCCTTAGAGGAGATGGTGGTTGAGCCGAATCTACAAGGTTCACCAAGGAGTTTGCCAGGAAGGATGCTACAGGGAAAGGGACCAGCATAGAACTAGCACACAAAGGGACGTGAGAGAGCCTTGTGTACGGTGAGATCCTGAGAAGGCCAGGTGGACTCAGGACTGGGCTGGAGGTGGGCTGGCCAGTGCAGTGCCCGTGGGGATCTGGTGGAAGACAGGCTGGAAAAACACCCCAGAGAGAGATCATGAAAGGCCTTCTATGCCAGGCTAAAAAGTGTGACCTTTATCCTGAAGGCAAAGGGCAGCCACAGAAGGATTTTAAGTGCCAGGGTTATACGATCAGAAACGTGTTTTAGAAAAATCATTCTGATAGCTATTACACATTCTAAATGAAGACAAAACACCTCCATAAAGCCTCTGAAGTATTCTAGCTGGTTCCTGAGAAAGGCTTGTCTATAATTCTCGCCATTTATCCTCTTAACATAACACAGAAACATTATCCCCTCTGACTTCTGGCTAAGTAGACACGTCAGGATCTGGAGAAGTGGGCTTTGGGGTAGGTTTTACATTTTTCCTAGCAACCTGGCACACCCAGATAGCCCGACTACAAAGGAAACCTGACCTCCCCACAGCATAGGGGTGTCTGCACCAGTGGCCACTAGAAAGACTGGAGTGTGCCTGCACCCCATTTAAGAGTTGAATGCCATATTCTTTCGAGAAGATGTGCTACATGAGAAAACAGACAAGAGAAAAAACAGAAACCCTTAATATTTAACCTTGAAACCAGGAAACCCTAAAATTTAACCACCTCTCAACATGACCTGTACAGTCCTAGGCAAACTTTGATCATTCACACAACTTTCAAGGCACAATAGAATTGACTCAGTATTGAAAGATAGTGGTTATCGTTGACCTTGATTTTTGAGTCTAGGTACATTCTGGGGACAAAGACTCTATCTCTAAACACTCAAGGAGGAGAAAAGTAAAGGTTAAGGAGAGAATGTGGCCTGAAAAGATGGAGTCTCAATACAGAGTTGTCAGTGATATGGTTTTGAAGCAGGGGTGGTTTCCAGCTTGGTTTCTAGCAAAACAAGAGGGTCCACAACCTTACGCGTTCTTTTGCCCTGGCAGTTGAAAGCTCATCTCCCTAATTAGGAGTTTTGCCTCTATGACATAAAGAACCCTCTGACTGACAACCCAGTTTATTTCTACCTGCTGGCCCACTGCCACGGGAAGTGCCCAGCCCTTGTGATGTAAATTTCAGGCGCTTTTGGGCATTTTGTTTTTGCCTCCCTCAGAATAGGTTTGGGGTACTGGTAGTCCTGGAGGTGGAGAGGGAGTTAGGAGGGGAAGAAAAATGGGAGTCGGGCTTTGACCTGCCAAGGAAAGAGCCCCCGCTGACACGGTCAGTCTGACCCATTGAATGGTCTGAATACGATAAATGCCGCTTTATCCTGCCTTGAAAGGCACGAGATAGCGCAGTCTAAATGCCTGGGCATGCTTAAATAGGCGACCAGGGATGTTTGAGTTGAGCGTGTTTGAAATCTGAGCTCTCTGACAGCCTGGGAGCTGTCACAGGTCACCTGCCTTGCTCCGCTGGGACGGGCCCAGGTCTCACAAGAAATTGTCCGTAGACGAATTGTAGTACAAATTCCTTTCTTTGTTGGTTGGCCTCTTTCACTAGACCATGGCCTATAAAATTTTGTAAAAACAATTCTTAAATATTATTTGAAAGGGCAAATGGCCCACGCTGAAAGGTTTGACAGTTTGACATATAGTGCATGGTTTTGAGAGCTCGCAACCTGAAAAGTGCGGCCAGGATTCCTCCCCAGCTTGTTAGAAGCCTGGTGTTTTTTAAGCAGTGTTTTGTGGCCGCCCAGAGTTCCTCTGCTCCCAGCCATCTGACAGGCCAGGAGTCTGCTTCAGTGATCTGAAATCCTTTTAGACTCATTTGTGAGCGAGCAGGAAAAGGAGCTGGCACCTTTGAATCCGGCATCCGAAAAGAACAGGACCAGGTAGTGCCAATTAAGGAGCCATGCAGACGATCAGATCAAAGCAGATGGCGGTGGAGTCTTCTGATAGCGCCGGAGCCAGTGCCCAAAGAGAGAGGAGCCCAGAGTGGCACTTCAGTGAGGGGGCGAGGGGGGCTTTGAGTGGCCCGGTCTCATCAGAGCCAGGGAAGTCGCTGGAAAGTGGCTTTCTGCATTAGAATGTGCGTGTGCGGCTCAGCGCCCACGGGCTGCCTCTGCATCGCCAAAGGCCATTTTCAGGAGCCTCTGGCCCCTCAGTCACTGGCCTGCTAGTTAATTGCCACACGGACTTCATGACACATGGGCAGATAATATGACATTTTCGGTTTCTGTCACTAGCAAACGCCACAACGTTGCTTGCACTAGTTGCTAAGAAGCTGTCAGAACCCATTAGCAATTGGCTAAAGTCGCCCTATGGCATTTCCTCATAGCATCAGCAAAACGAGCATAAATCACCCACTGGAGCCTACTGCTATCCTAATGAGGCTGTAAGCTTGTTTATGGACTAGCATCATTTTTATGATTATTTCCACCTTTTCAGTTTGCCTTCATTTGGCGGCAGGAGAAGTCAGCTCCGGGAATGAAGTCACTGCTGACATTTTACAAATGTGGTTCAGAGCCGCTGCCTGCTGCCGTGTGGTCGGCCGGCGGTCCTCCAAGTTTGTTTAGTGATCTTAAAAATAAAAAAAGGAAATAAATCCTCCAGAGACCGCAGAGAAGTGACTGTATCAAATTGCAGTGTGGATGGAAATGTGCAAGGTACAATTGACCATTGAGACTTTCCTCTGAGGTGGAGACGTTCCGAGATCAATTTTCCAGTTTTAGAAAGTGGAAGAGGTTAAACAATTTATTAAGATCTATGAAAGCGTTTGCTTTGAGAATCGTCTGTTTTAGTATGCTCTCCTCCTTCCCCGTCCTCTCCATTTCCCTAACTTGTGTCAGGAAGGAGCGGGGTTTATTGTTTTAGGCTTTTCTGAACATGCACCAGTATTTACACTGGATTGAAAGCATTTGCTTCCAATGAAAATCTTGTCTTAGATTACAACCCAGCAGTGTAATTTCCCTCCCAGATGGGAGTAAAGTAGCTGTATTTGCCTAAAAACAGTAGGAAGAACAAACTGAGCATTAAGCCAAGGCTGTTTTTGGCTTGAGCTAATGATGTAATAGAAACCTTTTATTCGAGAGAGGTCACTGCCAGGGACTGAAGGGGGTGATCTGGCTCTTGCTTGAAAGGTTTCTCCATTGTATCTACATAAGTCTTCACTTAAAAAATTCTGTTCCTAATGCTTCTGCTTTCATACAGCAGAAATAAACAGGAAAGGTTCTGGTGAGTGTTACCCATGGAATGCAGAAAGCCTTCCTCTCCTAATGGAGTATATAATTCAGGTGCCCTTAAGGCACGCTTTCAGGAATTCTTTTGCCTGAGGTAATGGGAAGCTAAGGCTGCTTTAAGGCCTTGATTATCTATTGATGCACAAAACTGGAAAAAAGTCATCTCCTCTGGATTATAGTAGATATTTCCATAAATTATCAATGAATTCTCTTCGAGGCAGGCACTAAGCATTGCCTGTTAAATTAATCTGAAGGGGTTTTGAGATAGAGAGAAAGGCAATTTTTTTTTTTTTTTTTAAGGTGGAAAACAGTCATGGCGAGGTGATGAAAAACTGTGTCCTTAGGTTAGAAGCTTTTTAATCGATGATCTAGTAATATGTTTCTTTTCCTTGGTTACCTTTTGCATATTGAAAGTGGATTAGCCCATTGAAATTTTAAATGCTGTTGAGTTGTTTTCTTTTCTCATGTTTCTTTAATGAATTGTTATTTTATATGGTGAATTGCTTCTCTGAATAAAAAGCCTCTTTAAATATTGGACTTTCAAAGAATTTATTAGGCAAATCCAAGGGGACTCCTTATAAAACACTTGGTTATGCAAATACAGGATCCTGTGAGGTGGCAGGAGCCCTGGTTTAGGGATGTGGGTGCCTGGCCCTGCCTGGACCACCAGCCCATCCCCCTTGGGCGAGTCACCCAGAAGGTTCACAAGTACTTTCTTCATTTCTACCATGAAGGCTTGGGCATTGTGGGTCTTTATGATCTTTTTCACTGCGAACACAGCTACAGTTCTGTGGGCTTTTCACAGAATATATGATTTTTGTCAACAGACCTTTGAATAAAATTAAATCATGGATTTTAAATTGATAAAATCAGTTAAAATGTTTGAACTTGGGGAAACTTCTAAAATGGTGAGGGACAGGGAGGCCTGGCATGCTGCAGTCCGTGGGGTCGCAGAGAGTCAGACACGACGGGGCGACTGAACAACAATAAATTGATAAACATTCAACAGGAAAGTTTTGTATTTGTGGCATATGCTGTAATCCTAGCAGAAATGTTAAAATCAGTCTCTTACTCACCCAACAAAGTTTTTAAATGTCAACTCAGTCAAGGTAATTTGGGGGACAGTTTTCTTTTTTGGAGGGATGGGGAGAGTTTCCTGAGGGAGCTCTATTAAGAGCAACAAATTAATGACAGGCTAACTACTTTAGATTCGACTGAAATAGCTTAAATCAAAATAGGGAATTATTTAATATCCTGTGATAAACGATATGGAAAAAAACATGAAAAATATATATATGTGTAACTGAGTCACTTTGCTGTATAGCAGAAATTAAATGCAACATTGTAAATCAACTATACTTCAGTAGAATTCTTTTTTTAAACAAAAAATTCTTTTTGTGTGTAGAATTTAGATAAAAGAAGCTAAGAATACAGAAATTCATGAAGCAATATGAAGGAATCTGAGGCTAGTTTCCCTGTATGGATTTGCCAGAGTTCTTTGGGCCATGTGGATGGGTGAACACAGGGAGTGTGTTAGCTTATTGCTAAGCCTTGTCTCTCTAGCTCTTCTTTCTGGGCTGAGATCAACCTGTCCCTCTCTAAAAGCCAGTAGCTTCCACCGAGAAAGCTGGGGTACTAGTCTGACAAAAGCTAAGCTACTTTTTTTTTTTAGGGCAGTAACTTTAGTCGACTGTTGTTTTCCTTTTTAACTTTAGTGCCTAAACTTCAAGTGTTTACTTTCCAATTGTACCTTTTGCCTTGTTTTTTGGACAGTGTTACTATATAGGCTGAAAGTTCACCTTTTTTTTCCCTTATTCAGTATGCCATTTTAAAAGGAACACTACATTTTTGATTTTGTGTCACAGACCCCAAAAATTTTCTAGAAGAAACAACTTAAATGTTGTGACAAAAATCAACGGAAAAATAGGATCCAGTGTGCAGGATTATGTAAGCAGGTGACTTTTCAGTGAGAAAAATGTAAATCTAGAAGAAATTTCAGAAACTGCCTGGATTATTAGAGGAATACAGTCCCAATGGACTATTAATTTAACATCACTTAGTTGATTTCAATAGTCATTGTTTTCCAATAAAATGATTTCAAGAGTTTTTCCCTTATTATACTTGAGGCTCTCTTTCTATGACAAGAAAAATTATATTCTATTTGAAGCATTCCTATGTTAAACTGCTTATATGATGGATTACCTACATTTCCACAGCCTACTTTAGTCTTAAGATAGATCACTTGCGGAAACAGTTGATATCGTAAATGTATCTTCTCACAAGTTGACATCAATGACTTTATGTGGGAGTTGGATACTCAGGCAGGGACAGCACCTCTACTCATGGCTTCCACCATATTTAACTCCCCAGTAGAAGTTACACTTAACATGTCTCCGCTATCCACATGTGAATAGTTATCATAGCAACAAAGCTGCTAAGGAGATTGGGTATTCCCCTCCATTCCCTTTAACCTTTCCCACTGTTCCTTGGAAGAAGTTCCTTAGACCTGACTACTTTTGAGCCTAGGCCTTGTTCTTTCTGTCTTGATAAAAAAAAAAACAAAAAAACAGTACCAAATAAACTATGAATCACTGATATTGCTCTTTTGGTTTTGTTTATATCCAAAGGCATTCTATTTGAATAAAGCATGTCAAGGTAGCATCAGTCAAAATTTGATTCACTATGTTTGCAGGTGATGGCTTGGACAACAGTGTAGCTTCCCCCAGCACAGGTGACGATGATGATCCAGATAAGGACAAAAAGCGTCACAAAAAGCGTGGCATCTTTCCCAAAGTAGCCACAAATATCATGAGGGCGTGGCTGTTCCAGCATCTAACAGTAAGTGGATTCTAAATGACATATGTAAACTAAATATGGACAATGAACCAGTTTTGATAGAAAAAAAAATGGGGAAGAATGATCCCTCTGGACTTGGAATATTTCATAAATCACTGTGTGCCCACAGTTCTTACGAAAGTGTTAGCACTTGCTTCCTAGATCCATACCCCAAATGAGGAGTTTTATTTGAAATTTGCTATTTCAATTTTGCTCACTTTCGTACATTATAAGGTTTAGGAGATCATGAGCACTTGTAATTTGAAGTATGTATGTTAATGATGTTGCTTTTCTCAGCGTGACTCTTAAGTACCAGGAACCAGATCCCACTAAGAACAAAGTCAGACAAACCCCAACGAGAAGGACTTAATTTCTTCCAATGCTTTACAGTGGACCTTTATGATGACTGGTCTGCAGAAATTTAAATCTTGTTGCAATGGCAGGATGCTCACATAATTTGCGTTTAAGTGGTTTGAATGCACTGGCTGCCATTACAAAATGTTCATCCGAGTCAGAGCTGCACAGTGAAAGTTGTCCCTGTATTTAGAACTGTAAAGGAAAACAGCAATATAGAGTCAGCCCTTCCTGTGTAGTCCCTAGTGACTTTTCAAGCCGAGTTAACAGTTTATATTGTCTGTGTGAGTATTGCTGTTTTCACTGCAGGAATTCTCCTGGAGATGTGAGAAACTGGAGATTTGAAGCTTTATGCTACTGAGGGGTTTGTTTTGTTTGGTTATTGTTGTGAATGGATTTCATGTTGAAAACACTTACAATATTTTGGTGGATGTTTTTGGAAGTGCATACTTATTTAAGGACATCTAAGGAAGAAGATAACATGAAAATTTATGGATAAAGTAATATGTTGAAAATCAAAAAGTTGTTGACCTGGAGGATTTTCAACAGTACAGACAAAGGGTGGAATTTAGGCAAGTCATAGTACAGACTAGCCTAAAATGAATGAATGTTAAAAATCTTTTTTTTTTTTTTAAATATTAGGAGCAGACCTTTTGTGACTATTTTTAGGTTAGTTTGCCTTTCTTAAAGTCATTTGTTTTTCTTCAGTATCAAAGTTTATTCTCCATTGTCACTAATGTGTCCAGACCTGTTGACCCTCACATCCTTGCCCACTTTCAAACCCATGTTCCTCAGTGATTTACACTGATACAGGGAGACAAACAGGGGATGTGGGAGGCCATGCTGGTTCGGCTCCTCTGGATAGAAAATGTGCCTTCAATAACACTCGAGGCTATAAATTAATCCCAGTTGTACAGCATCCCTAAAATAAATAAAAACTGAGAGCAGCAGGACTAACTAAAAAATAGTTTCTTTCCTTTTCTTCTTCCCTGTATGATTCCAAACAGTAACTAGACCATGCTGAAAGTTTTGGAATCAGCTTTGAGAATAATACTGGTAGTGAGTTGAAAATGTAGATGGTTTAGCTGATTTTAACATCATATTAGGTTGACCTAAAACCTGATTTGGGTGCCATTTCTTGCCTGACACTTGCTGCATTTATGTGGATGGTATGAGATCTGCCTTTTGAAAGTTTGCTGTTGAGGATTATCGACCACCACCAAAGCGGGGAGGGAAGGACTAGGGTCTAGAGGGCATAGCATGAAAAATAGTCCAGCATCTAAAGTCAGCAGGAGATAAGAAGTGACAATTGGGCAAAAGTGCTGATGCAGCCATGTTGATGTTTCACCGCTAGAACTAACCGACTAACCTCTGGATGAGTGGGTAGAGAGGACAAAATCAGGTTGATCCTGAAGTCACAGCCAAACTCTATTTTGTATACTAACAGAAAAAACAGATAGACTTCATCAGCCTCTATTTCGATCTGCAAAGGACTTTTGGCTTCCCTTGAAGCTGAGGTGCCCCTGAATAAAATATAATCAAATATTGGTTCAGACAGAATCAGGAGAGAGAGAAGCAAGTTCTTTTATTCATCCACTAGATTTCTTGGTTTTCTAGGTCGTATCCTTGTGAAGAACCTTGCCAAGAGCTGTGTTATTAAAAAAAAAAAAAAACCACTTTTTAAATAGCCAGCATAACTTTACCTACATTGCAATGCTCTTTGTGGTCCATATATTATTGGGGCAGTTGCAATAGAAATTATTCATGAACTATCCAATTTTGTGGAGGTCCAGCTAACTTCCTTCAGGCCGGGGGTCGGTGCTGGCCTGTACCACTACCCCGAAGAGGGAAACCCATTTGTTCTAGTCTCCCTGGCATTCTAGGAATGTGTGTAGACATTGTCTCCTGGCTTCCATTGGATGTTTCCACCCTCCTTCCCCTCTCCACTGCCATCTACTCGTATAAAATATTGGTAATGATAATGGTCTCTAAAAGGTAAAAACTCTCATAATATCATCTAAAACAGAAAACTGAGAAGAAATATTTACATTTTCTCCCTCTTTCCTTAGCCCAATGAGAAAGATCCCCCTCCATTCCTCTTCTCCAATTGCTAAAGTAGATAGATCTCCAGTTACAAGGAATAGCCTTCTCCTTGTCTCCTTATACTGGAAGGAATGCACAAACTGTTTAGGTAACATTTATAGTCAAGAGCTGATTATAATAAGTGCTATGAAAAAACCTATAAAGAGAGTTTTATTATTATTTGTCCAAATGTAAGTAACTACTGTTATCTTAGTGTTAATTCTTTAGCAAATTTATTTCAGAGTCGGGAAGGCTTTTAGGGAGGCACGATTCAACTGAAAGACTGTGTACAAATTTTAGAGGATCACATTCTTCTATATGATTAATGCAACTTAACCAGGAGATTCTTTCTGAAGTCTTGCTAAATATAAAAGAGCAATTGAAACTCTGGCTAATTAAAACAATAGCAATCGCAGTTTATTAGCAAATTGTAAAAACTAATCTTTTAAATACCAAAACGCATATTATAAAACCTCACACACCTTTTGGAAAGCAAATTACTGTTTTTTGTTTTTTTTTTTTCTTTTTAAAATAAATGGGTCAATCTTTTCATTGAGTGTATTCAGTTTAAAAAAAAATCTGCCTTTGAAAGGGCTTTCAGCATTTGTTTGTTAGGGGAGTAGAAAAGCCCTGAATTAAAAAAAAAAAAAAAAAAAACTTTCTGGATTTTCACCCCAGCTGCATAAGAAAAATGTGCCTTTCTGAGTTGGCTGCAGGTAGATTTAATCAGTAGCACATTTTACTACTCCAAGGAGAGAACTAAAACTTCATTCTTGGACTCACAGTCTCTAGCAAGCTAAACTGGACATACTTGTGTATTATGAAGACAATAAAAGAAAAAGGAAACAGATTTTAAACTTTGGTGCTGATGGGGTAAAAGTAAATTTCAGTGATGTGAATTTCCAGTTAGCCAGTTTTGATAACTAGAGGTCTCCTAAAAAAAAAGAAAAATATTGCCTGGAATTGAGAAGAGTAACATTATTTAGATAATGAGATAGAATTCGAAAGAAAATGAAAGTATGTATTAGAGAAATGCTTGCATTTGCCTGAAGACAGATCACTGCGAACAATTAGAAAGTACTTAATATTTGGCTGTGAGTTACTATATAGTCACGATCAGTTCAGGGGCATATACCACATCAAGATATTTTTCCTTCCTTAAGGGTATTATTCCAACTGTAAATATAACCTACTATGTCATAATGTTTAAGCTGGATGTGTTTTGCATATTACTGGTTATCTTGCTACATAGCATTACAAAGATACATGCCTAAGGGCTAGTAAAAATGAGGAGAAGGAATAAATACAATGTTGAAGGCAAAAAAAAAATCAAGTCTGTTTTTCTACCCTAGCATGTTGTACACACACACACCTAAGACACTGCAATCTTAAATAAAATCTAAGTAGAAAAGCAGTTAATATTATCCTTGTTTATTTAAAATATGCAGTGACATATTTTCCTGTATGGAGCTATTGTGTGCCCTAGGAATCCTGAGAGTTAGGGAAAGTGGAAGTTGTCAAAATGCATACTTGTGAAGAAATCAGACAGGGGGTGACATATTTGACTTTCATTCACATTCTCTTGGATTCCCCATCTTTTCACTGATCTTGAGGATTCCATTGGGTACTATAGAGACAAACTTCGTTTCTACGTTATATACACATTTTGCTGTTTGAGTTTGTTTTCTTTCTTTCAACTTTTAGCCTGAAATTTTTTTGTTTTGTTTTTGCTGTAGCAAAATTTATGTCTCAGTTTCTGATTTATAAGACTTTCCTCTCAGTGTGGATAAAGCCAAAGTGAGGGGTTGTAGAATCTTCCAGGTTGAGAATTGCGTTGCCATAGAAACACTATTAGATGAAAAGTGCCCTGCGGGTCCGCCACTCTAAGGATGGAATAAATGGAATTGAATTGGGAATTGAATGCTCTAGAAGAGACAGATGTTGTTTCATTGGTTTTGCTTTTGGTAACAAGATCTGGTGGAGCCATCTTAGTGTCATATCTCTGCTTGCAATTTTGGAAGAATTGCTCTATAAACATTATGAATTATTGTTACAATGAAAAAGTACTTCTCATTGGTATCCCATAATGCATTTTGTTGATCAAGGTGAGTGGAAGGTCAAAAGGCAGAGAGACGTAACAAGGAGGTACATGGTTAGGTAGCAGATGGAATTTGCTCCTCTCCTCCCATTTCTATTTCTTTTCCTATCCCTCATCTCTATTCTTTGCCAGTTTTAACAGTGAATATTCTTATTGTGCCTTCCCAGTTAGCATCCTTCAGCTACCATTAGCCCTAAGAAGGTAGTGAGGCAGGAAGACTATGTTCTTGAACTTTTGTCTGAAATGTTAATCAGGGTAATGCAAAGTATTTGGGGAGGATGGTCCAAACAAAGTCCTCTGTGTTCCTGTGCCTGAGCTAAGGAGGGTGGCTTGTAAGGCTGGCAGCTAAATTTTTTCCTTTTTTTTTTATTATGTGGTATCTACAGATACTTTATTAAATTAAGATGCTTGAAAACTAGTACTAAGAAGTGAGATTTCTGTTCTCCTTTCAGGTGCCTGTGTCCCAAATCAAAAATGAGCTTTCTGAAATTCATAAGAATATCTTCACAGTTCTTACTTTTTTCTTTTGTGTGGTTACCATTCACCTTTCCAGGCTTTAGTCATGATGATGGTCAGAGCTTGGCTTTGCTGAAACTAACACAGGCTTGGATGACAAATCCATCTTCCATTTAAAAGATCTCTGCTACTTTGGAGATTGTATATTTCAATTTGGTTAGCCAGGATCCTAAATATCTTTTTCCCAGTTGGGAATCATTTGTCTCAGGAGGAAAATGGAATATAGATTATTTAATTACTTGGCGGTGATGTTGGAATGTCCTCATTCTTCTGCAGTATACATCATATAAGCTCTATTTTAATAATGAGATGAGTGGTTTCTAGATTCTGGGGCAACTGCTTTTTTCTTTTTCTTAGCTGGTTATTGAAATCCTAATGGGATGGGTGATGAATTTTCTTAGGTCAGGTAAACTGAAAAGGCTACAGCTGGAATTCTTCACCCAGAAGAATCGGAGTTAATACTAATGATCATTGTGAATTAGAAGATCAAAGGCGAAGCATCAGCCTGTTCTCCAAGTTGCTGCCCCAGAGGCCATTAGTGACCTGGTAGAGCTCTCTCCCAGCCTCTTGCACACCTCCTTGCCTCTGCCCCAGCCTTTCTTCCCCATCCTAGTTATGCACCTCTGACCTGGGGGAATTACAGTCCAGTCCGTTGATGAAGAGGGATGGGGAAAAACAATCAAAAGGGAAAACAAAAGTCCAACTTGAAAACTGCTCATTTATCCAGGTACATAGGACCCCTAAGCAGATGAACTCTGACTGGGGCTCTGTGAATTTCAGGGTGTGATTGAGATTTTTGTGCTCAAATGGTTTATTCATTTCACAGATGATTGGGGCCTTTATGTGGTACCTTATGTGAGGGACTTTTGTAGTATCTTGATGGCAATTTGTCAGATTATTCTAAAATTTTTATTTGTTTCCAAGACTAAGTTAAACATATGCTGTAATTTGGTTTTCTGATATACTCTTAATTGGGTTGATTAAATCAAGGATTAGGTTCAAAATGGAAGTGCTCATATGAGCACAGTTTAAGTTGACGGTTGCTGATGCATATAACTGTTGGAACACTGGCTGGCCATTTACACTTCAACACATGTATCAATATCATGTCTTCCGATTCCTCCTGGTGATGATATATTTTTGAAGGCAAAATACCAAACTCAGTCAATGAATGTGCAACTGCTCCTCCTTAATTTATCTTTCGAGTTAAAATTGGAGCGTTACATACATATGTGTGAGTGTATTCGCTAAACCAGCTCAGTCTAGCCCTTAGGAATTTTATGTAATATAAACTTGGCTTTTAACTTTCTCAGTGTTTAAGATTCCTGGTGAAAGTACTTTGGTTTAAAGAATGGAGGTTTGATGGAGAGAAAATCCAATGGTTTTGTTTTAGAAAGGATTCCAGTGTTTTAGTTTGGTCTGACTGGTTGGTTGTTTGCCAGTAGAAGTAAATCTCTATGTCATGGAATTCAGGAGATTTCACTTAACTTGAAGCATCCTCCGCACATCTCAGTCTTTCTTACGGAAGTGTGATTATGATTCTGTGTACATATGTGTCCCTATGTGCTTGGGCGTTTTTCTGTCAGACAAATCTATCTGAACCCCTGCCATCCGTACCAGCACCAGTGGACAACTGATCCATTTTACTTGTTTTAATCCTCTAAGTAGCTGTGTTCAAGCTATTTAGAGGATTTTTTTCTGAGGAAAAAAAAATGATTTTTCTCATTTTTCTGTTTCTGCTGATGGAAGCCAATGCCAGAGGGTAAGCAATGACCGGAGACCACATTTGCAATGGTCACAAAATTCTCTGGGTTATGGGCCAAGCTTACCTGAGCTATGATTACTAAATGACATCATTTCATTAAAGTTCCAAGGTCGTAACAATAGTGACTGTGCAGAGTCACATTAAAATGACTGTTCTAGACAAGCGTACTCGTGTTTCAATACTGCTGGTCCTTCCATTTGCAAGTCCCAAGCCTGGTAAAGGTGGCTTTTCTCAATGGATTGGATACTTGGCTCAGTTGTGTAGGAGCAGGAGAGAGCCCAAAGACATTCAGATAAGGCATCCATTTCTTGGTGGGCCTATAGACAGCCTCCAAGAGCAAAGGAGCAGCTAAAAGCATGATGCCAGGAAATTGTCTAACATTTCAAAAACCTTTTAGTTTTTGTGTTTTCTTGCTATTGCAAAATGCCTTCACTCAGCAACTGATAGCCCAGGAAGTGTGTCTCCCAATACAAGAAGTATTTATTGCTCTATCTTCAGACACTCCAAAGAAAAGATAGGCCTCACATAACTTAAGGTTATAAATGCAAACACCTTAAGTTGGTTCATATTCAAATGAGACATAAGTTACTTAGTTTTATAATGGATTTTTCAAAATATTGGGAAACAGAAAGCTTTGGTTTGATTTAAATAACTTGCTTGCATTTGAATGTCCTTCTGATATTATCACTCCAGAAAAAAAATGAGGCAATAGATATATGAACTTAACCTTTTGGGTAAATTTGCTTTTCAGTTCCTAATATTCTGCCATCAGTGTTTGTCTGGTTTCACATTAACTTGTTGCTAGCAGCCCCTCAGAGCACTCTCCCGTGACAGGAATGACCTCTGAGAATTCGGTGTCCTAGGAAGTTCTTGGGACATCCAAAGGCCACGAGATGTAGTCTGTTAATCAGAACGCTCATCCTAAGAAAGATCAATGAGTGGAGAAAATTTCTATTGCAGTTTATAGAAGTTTAAGAATAATTCCTATCTCTTATTTAAAGAAAAGTCAGTTTTCAAACTTCTTGGAGGAGGAGCTCCACAAAAATGGCTTGATGTCATTCTTAAAAAGAAATGATCTCCTGCCTGCATAATGTTACTTGTTTTTTTATTTGTTACCGAATTTTTAAACAACGATCTATTGATTGCTTGGCTCTTTTGACACTGGATCATTCTGTCTTGTTAAAAGCTAAAGGAAAAAATTGATCAAAAGGTTAAATAAAATTATAATTTGTGTTTCTGTGGTGCTTTATGTTTTTTTAAAACTTATTAAATTAAAAATATTTTTAATTATTTATTTCGTTTGGCTGTGCTGGGTCTTCGTTGCTGCACGGGTTTCTGCCTAGTTGCGGTGAGTGGGGGCCACTCTCTAGTCGCCCTGTACGGGCTTCTCGTTGTAGTGACTTCTCTTGTGGCTCCCAGCGCAGGCTCAATAGTTGTGGTGCACGGGCTTAGTTGCTCCACAGCATGTGGGATCTTCCTGGATCAGGGATCAAACCCATGTCTCCTGTATTAGCGGGCGGATTCTTTACAATTCAGCCACTGGGAACCTCCTATTATCTTTAAAAAAATTTTGGCCCCACCATGGGCCATGTGATATCCCAGTTTCCCAACCAGGGATGAAATCTGTGCCCCTTGCATTGGAAAGCATGGAGTCTTAACCATTGGACTGCCAGGGAAGTCCTAGTGGTACTTTGTAATTTAATCTTTTCATATACACTGTACTCTTAATCCTACAAAGTAGGCAGGATGACAAAAATGAAGGTGAGAGAAGTTAATGAATTTTCTCAAGGTCAAAAGCTAGGAACTGGCAGAGCTGGGGATCTAGGATCTCCTATCTTGAATGTGCTTTTTTAAAAATCATATTTCCTCCCAAACAGAGCAAATCAGATCACGTCGTTGGGAGTTCATAGTTATAATAATAATCTCACTTCATGGGCTAGCCGATTAGTATTTTTTAAATAAAAATGTGAGCCAGAATGTTTGGCATAAAACTTCATAGTACAACCTGATGGTTATTGGTAACTGAGTGTCAAGGATGGTCCTCTCCTATCTGGATTCTTTTTTCCAGATATATCTGTGCTTAAAATAGGCATAGCTGCCATTGATACTTTATGCAATTGTAATCATTTATACATTGTTAGAATTTTAGACTTTATATAGCTGTCTCTTCTTCCTTATGGAAGTAGGTAAATCTCTAGCCCTGTCTGTGACTAACAGTGAGTGATAGTGATTTGGAAGTGAGAAATCTTTCTTCCTGCAAATCCTAGGTAAACCTTTGAACACAGAATTTAGCTCCTTGAAGATTTTTTTTTTTTTGCCTGTCACATGTTCAGGACGCCAAAGAGCTATGTCTTTAATTTGCTTTATGGAGATAGAGGAAACTGCTTATGCAGCCCCGATTACTCTTGAAACTACAATCCAACTGTCGTTTCTCAGCAAAGAAGGCTGCTAAACCCTGGAGAATTAAGCCACCGCTCTGGGGTATGACACTGAGGTCTGATCATTTTAAAGCTAGTAATAACCAGAATCCTAAAATTCTTATGAATAAAATGTAATTTTAGTAATGTTTCCATAAACAGTGGTAATGGTGGCATTTTAGTAGGCAGTGACATTAGTCACATCCAAATTGCACCACATTGGCTTTTAAATTACTCCACCTGTCTGTATGAATAGAATTTTCAGTGTAAAAGCAGAGAGACAGCTGCTGCTAATGTCTCCTTCTCCCTGTGCAGATAATGCTGGCAAATCTACATGCATAAAGGACTGGTTTGTGATGTAAAATGGTACCTGACCCTGCTGGCTCCTGAGCTGCAGAGAAATACCTTTAATTACCAGTGGCTGTGTTTAGTTGTTGACATGAAAATGTCAGCTTCCAGGGCTGTAACCTCAGGTTGACTCCCTCTAGTCATGTCACCCACCATACACACTTTTCCTTCCACCCACATCCGTAGTGAGATGGGTGTTTATCTTGATGTGTTTCAGAAACATGCAAGGCATTAATACTTAAAAGGAAAACATCTAATACTACATGAACTTGATTGATGATCTTTCCATTGGAGAACTTTTTTAAAGATTAGTGGAATCTAGTTCTTTCTAGCCAGAATGAAAATACGGGAATCCGTTTATACCTTCAAAAGGCTTAACATCATTCATCTGATACAGATACACTTGCTCATGGGAGGATCATGGCAGGCATTTCATAGAGCAGAGCAGGTGAAGGATAGAAGGGCTTGAGTCTACCACTTTTTTTTTTAACCATATACCCAGGTTTCCTGTTGATACAGGATGAAGCCTTTTCTGGAGAAGCCTGTTTGCTCTTGACCTTTTGGTTCTGGTCTATTGGAACAACTAGATCGAAATAGGAGTGGGCCAGCCAAGAGGAGCCTCCTGTTTACAATGCCTGTTGCCAATGATGTATTTGGCAAAATGGTAAATAGAAGATATACTTGTCTGGCTCGTTTGCAGGCATTCTTTTTGACTTCTTTCACACAACTGGTGTTTTTGTGTTTAATTTAACAAGGAATGAGTAGTAAATGAAAGCTGCTGCCTGAAATCCCACTGTGAGCGTGTTTTGCACTTGGCTCCCCAGTGACAAGGCAATTTGTGAAATTATGTGATGGAGTAATTAGATGAAGCCAGGGCTCCTGATTGTTGCCATGCATATGTGGTGAGGGTTTGTTGCGAAGAGGGAGGGAGAGAGAAAAAAATAGATTATTACCCTGGCAAGTTGGCTCAAAGCTTCTTCATTTATTTGTAAACAGAATATTTAGTGACCGCATAGGAAGTAGCTGTAATCACCAGCTCATAAAGAAACCACAGCAGAGCTTTTGGGTTTTTGCAGAGTGCTCATGTAAAATTTAAGCTGGGAGGCAGAATCCCTGTTAATGTAATTAGGATCTAATTTACCACCCTTTGCACACAGATGTAATAATGTCTAGATATTTATTCTATCTTTAAGCACGTTACGTATACCTCAGTGCAGCAGTTACTGAACAGAAACAGGTGTGAGCACTTCCCTAATTCGTTTTTACACTGTAAACACATAGCAATTTAAGGGAAATATTTACCAAAAACGAGGGGAAGGAATGTCTGCAAATGAGGCAGTAATGGACAGTTGCCCTTTATGTACTGATGGATTTCTCAATGGTTAAGTAAATTAAAGCAAATGCTAGAAAAATCAATAGGCCAGCATAGTCTTGGTTTTGCCTCATAGACTTCGGGACAGAATGACAGATGTGGTGTCTATGACCCATTTAAGTATTAATGCCTGAAAAACTGCTTCTGCATGCAAGGTTATATAGGCTTCGAAACATTCCGCTATATTACATTACAGACAATAATATTTTTAAGTATATATGGAATTTATACGTTTCAGGGAGGTTGTTCTTACGTGAAACATTTATACTGGAAGATTAGTTGTTGCAATAGCACCATAAATCAGTTTTGAATGTTCCCACACGGAAACATCTTCATAAGGCTGTAGTTGAAAGGTAAAGATGATGTATATCAAGCTTCCATGTCTCGTGAAGTGAGTATGCTCCATAACACTCTATGTGGAAACCAAATTAGATTTAATTAAGGGGTAGATGCTCAGAGCCTTTGGGAAAAAAAATCTGTAAGAAACCACGGAAATGTGGCATTAGAATTCAGTTAATCTCCAGGGCTCTAATGCTATATTTTACATTTGTACCAACATGGATCACGTGTCACATAGGTTGACTCTCACAGCATGTGGAATTTCAGGGCTGTCCTAATGTTCTTAGTGGTAGGTATTGACCTCTGAGAATGAGAAGGTCAGCCTTCTGGTACCATCACAGAATGTGCATTCCCCCATCCATTGCTCCCATTACCAACGTCAAGAGAAATGGTGGAAATACTCTCCCAGAGTTGGATTGTTGATTACTAGAGACAGGAAGAAAAAATGTACATGAGTACTGGCTTCAGGAACCAAAGCTAATTTCCAAACCAAAACAAAATGGAGGGTTGAACTCGTTATGTTGGTCATTCAAGGAGAAGGTGCCTTTTGTTGCAGAGAAAGAAAGCTGTTTTGGCTTGCAGTGTCCTGTTTATCTTCTTATGCTGAGTGAATTCAGACAATCATTCCTTCCTTCTCTGCCCTTGACAAAGCAGACCTGGGTCAGCCTGCATCTGGGTTTTGAAAATTGGCATTTAAAGGTGATATTGTGGGGTTTCCCTGGTGGTCCAGTGGTTAAGACTTCACCTTCTAATTCAGAGGGTGTGGGTTTGATCCCTGGTCGGGGTGCTAAGATCCCACATGCCTTGTGACCAAAAAAACAAAACATAAAACATAAGTAATATGATAACAAATTCAATAAAAGACTTTAAAAATGGTCCACATGGAAGAAAAATCTTAAAAAAAAAAGGCATTGAACTTTTTAAAGGTGATACTGTAATGAACCAAGTTCTTGGAAACATTGCTAGGTTGGAATGATGGTGAGAAGTAGCATAATCATTTAGGTTTCTAAATGGAAGATAGTTTCCTGATTTTTAATCTTCATACAATGTAGTATATGTAACTATAACATTCCCCTAAATCTGGAAATTTAACAATGTATACATTTGGAGGTTAAACTGAGGTGTAAATAGTAACTTCACAGTCTACCATCTAAAAAACTGGGAAATGGAAATTACTTTGGAATTGAAGATTCCTTTGCTTCTTCAAAGCAGTGCTTCTTAAACTTTCATGTGCATTCCAGTTATCTGGGAATCCCTTTTTGCGTGGAGATTCTCAGAGGGATGGGGCCTGAGAATCTGCATTTTTAATAAGCTCCCTGCTGCTATTGGACTGCAGAACAGACTGTTCATAGCAAGGATCTAAGGAACATGAGCAAGATAACAGATTTTTAAATGGAAAGATGATTGTTTTTCTCCATCTTTGATTTTTTTCTACTTTGATTTTTTTCCCCCTCTGATCTTGAAACAATGTATTATTTTTATCACATCTATTGGACTAAAGTGTTTTCTTTTTCCTCGGCTAACTTTCAGTTCTTTCTCAATGTATAAGACCTTTCTTTTAATTATCAAAGAGGTTTTAAAAGATAGACGTTATGTTTTAGAACATTTTTGAGTTCATAACAAAACTGAGGGAAAGTGACCTAGGTTTCCCATAGACCTCCCCACCACCACCACATATGGGCGTCTCCCATTAGCAGGGCCCCCCGACCAGAGTGGTACATTTCTTACAATTGATGAACCTACACTGACACATCAGTATCACCCAAAGTTCAAGGTTTCCATCAGCGTTCACTCTTGGTGTTGTATATTCTATGGGTTTGCACAAATGTGTGACATGTTATCCATCATTATAGTATCATATGGGGTAAATCCATGCCCTAAATGAGTATCACAGTGTTTTCATTGGCTGAAAATTCCTGATAGATCAAAGACTCTGCAGATAGACTGTATTTTTATTTGGGACTTGTTGACAGCACACTTGTGTGATAGGATGGGTGAAATGGTGGTTCTCAAGGTTGGATGTTACAGATTCTTACTCCTTGCCCATACTTGGCGTCAGTGCTCTGGTGACATTAGGCAGGGATGGGAGTTATCACAGGGGGAGGGCAGCATGTGCATTGCTGTGCTGGCTCTCAGATTCTTACTTTAGCACTCCAGATCTGGTAGGGGCTTCCCAGGTGGCGCTTATGGTAAAGAGTCTGCCCCCCAGTGCAGGAGATGCAGGAGAAGCTGGTTCCATCCCTGGGTAGGGAAGATCCCCTGGAGAAGGAAATGGAAACCCACTCCAGTATTCTTGCCTGGAGGATCCCATGGACAGAGGACCCTGGCACGCTGTGGTCCATAGGGTTGCAAAGAGTCAGACACGACCGAAGCGACTTAGCACACACAGATCTGGTTGGCTTTGTCAGCGAGGAAGTAACAAAATCACCAACTACAGAAACAATATGTTCATTTGAGGGAGAAATGCTTTTGTTCCTAGTCCTACTCACCAACTTCAGTCTGCTTCAGGAAATCCTTTTGTATTTCCGCTGCCTGGTGTACTTTGTCTGCCATGGGCACTCTCAAATTTCACAGCATCCTGGATGATGAATTTGTTTTAAAAAGTGAGCATCCAAAGAAACAGTCACCCAAGTCTAGGAAGCACAGAGAGTCCCATTTAGGGTAAACCCAACGAGGAACACACCGAGACACATATTAAACTGACAAAAATTAAATACCAAGAAAAATATTAAAAGCAACAAGGGAAAAGCAATAAATAACATACAAGGGAAGAAGGAGCATCCAAAAAGTATATTCTCTCTAGTTGGGCAAAGATCTAAAGATTATTATAAATAGCACATACCTATTAATCATTGCTTAGTGGGTAAATTCTCTCACTCATTAGAGTTCACAGGCTGGATGTAGTTTCTTGAAATTAGGTCGTTTATTTTGGTCTAAGTCATTGAGGATCAAAGGTCACAAGGAATCCAAAAGCCATTAGTCAGGGTTCTTTTCTGGAGCCCTTAGATGCCATTGTGCGAGTCACCCATGGCAGCCCGGGCCTGGCCTGCTGTCAGGGAGCTGGCAGGGTGCCTACTTTATTTCCAGTTTGCATAGATAAAAAGCAGAGCAGCTACTCTCAGAATCACTATAAAAATAAGCTTACATAAAATCTCCATTTGAAATACAGTATGTGTGTGCCCCTGCGTGTGTCCTCTTATGGAAACCAGGGGCCCTGGAAATCAAAATTAGGAAGAGAGGCATACATTTGATGGCATCGTGGATTAGCCTTTGTTTTGGTGCAGGCATTTATAATTCATTGCGAAGCTAGGGAAGACCAGATTCTCACAAAGAATTGTAACGACAAAGCAAGCGCTTTAATTTGCGAATGTAGAGGAGAATAAGGAAATCGTTTTAGCCGTTATCAAAAATGTATATTGCCATCCCCTCTTGATAATGTTGAAGTACACTTGGCAGTAATGAGTTTATGCGTATCGGGAGTGGTGGGCAAGAGATGTAGTCAGGTCGATTCATTTATTCCCCCCATTGAGCCCTGTGGGTCTCGGGTCCACACCTTGAAGTGAAAACATCATCAATTACCAAGACGACAGGCACCCTGGACTTACTCCCTGAAAGAGTTCGTTTTGGACCAGAAACTGTGAGCACTCAGTAACATTCATCAGTGTGTAAGAGTGATTGAGTGGGGTGAATTTTCAAGGAAAAAAGGCCAAATTAACATGTATGAAATAGTATATATTTGAATTTTGAAAAATCCAGCTGTAAGCAAGTATCCTGTTTGATTTGAAATGATTATTGGGTACTTTGCATGTGATGCTACAATTAATCATTATACCCCCACTTCACAGATGGAACATTTAATGGAAGGAAGTGGGCTGGAAAAGCCTGAAGATCTACCAGAGGTCTTTGTGTAGGATAAAGTAGAAACTGGAGAAAAACTCAGTGCCTTAATTGTCAATCTGTTGGGTGTCGCTCCTTCCAGACCTTGAGACTTAAAATAGTGGTTTGTTTTTGCTCTTGAAACATTGACTAGGTCTGGTGAGAACTGAGGCAGAAGTCCTCATGATGTCATCAGGGCCATGCCTTTGCCACACTCACTCAAAAGCCATCACAGCTGTTCTATGGCATCTCCCTGCATGGGTGCCATGCTGCCTCTAAACTCTCCATGGCTCTGACACCTGTGCTGCTCAAATGTGTGTGGTGGCAGGGAGGGGGAAAGGATTATGTGGCAGCAGGATGAAGACAGGGCTCTTATCTGAAAAATACCTAAAATTGTTTGGTTTGTGCGGAGAGATGGCTGGGATGTTTTCCACAACAGAGTGACCTAATCCCATGCACAGTGGAAGAAGGACCTTTCAAATCTGCTTTTTATTTTTCCCCATCATGATGACTGAAGTTCAGGCCACAACTACCCTTCTCTTTGAATAACAATATAAATTGGGCCATTCAATTTTTTTTTTTTTTTGAGTACAAATACATTTTGAGTGTCTACTGTGTGCAATGCACTGTGTACACCTGGGAGCTTTCTACGCTCTTTGGAAAGAGCACAGATCTAGTTGGTGGCGCAGTTTGCAAAAAGAACCAGAGTGAGGAGGACAGTTTGGAGACGGTTACAGCAGTCAGTTGGGAAGGTTTTGGTTGTGAGAGTGTAAAGAAATGGATGGTGGGGAATCCCCTGGTGGTTTTCACTCTGGTGGCCTGGGTTCGATTCAATCCCTTGTCAAGGAAGTAAGATCCTGCAAGTCAAGTGGCACAGCCAAAAAGGGGGCGGGGGAGAAAGAAGAAATGGATGGTGGAAAATATCTTGGAGGTAAACTGGGCATCTCATAAATAGAAGCATTCATAGCTGGCTCATGGTGCACATTCATAGTGTATGTGTGCCATACACTGTGCTGAGTGCCAGTGATATGCCAAGGTGGGTGCTCGGTGCCATGTGCACAGAGAACTTACAAATAAAAATAAAATGACTAAAAGTCAGTCTGTTTATTATTATCACCATGTACTGGCAATTCTAAATAATATCAGTGAATAAAGTGTCTTCCAGGCTGGGGCAGACTTCCCCTACCCCGCCCCCACCATGGCAGGCCTTGCTCAGCACTTCCATGTTTTATCTCACCAAATTCCCACAATGATCCTCTCAAGGAGAGCCTCCTAGTCGCTCTATTTTGCTGTTAAGGAAATCAAGGTTTGGAGAGATTAAACAACTTGCCTGCAGTGGCACAGCGAGAAGCAGGGACTGGATTTTAACTCCAACCCATCTGACTCTCAGGCCTGTTTTCATAACCACTCATGGGGAGACATTTGGTACAGAAGATATTCAAAGGTGATTTCCCCGTTTCACGCTGGCAGTTCCAGAGCTGGAGTCTCTTCCAGGGAAGAAGGAAAGTTAGAAGGAGGAACTCGTTTTAGGGGAGGGTGGGGAGTTCAGTACGGGGTACCTGTGATACTGGTGATGGTGGGGCATCCTCGTGAGTTGTGGGTCAGTAGTTGGAAATGGGATGACTGTGTCTTTGGTGAGAGCACAAGGCTTAGTGTTGCCTCCACCAAAGCTAGAGATGGAGATGAATCATGGACCCAGAGAGCGCTGAGAGAGAAAGGGAGGAGGCAGGAGCAGAATTCAGGCAATGCCTCGCTTTAAAGGCTGTCTGGAGGAAAAACCTAGAGGAAGAGACAAAGGGGCAGGCAAGAAGTCTGTCCAAAGTGGAGGTGGGCTGCAATCATCTCTGGGGATCCTTCTAGCTCCAATACATTAAATTCTAAGAAAAGGAAAGAAGGTCCCATGATGAGAAAATCAGGGTCGATTCCCAGATAGAACACATCATGGTCCCAAACTGTCTCCCCTTTCTGTCATCCTCGTCTCAGCTAACAGCATCACCATGGACCTAAACGCTCCAGCCAGGAGCCTCAGAGTCAGCCCTGAAGGTTTCCTCTTTTCCCGACTTCACAGATAGTTGCTTACTCCCTGAGTCGCATTAATTCTCCCTCCTGGACACATCTCCATTCTCTTATCCTTGTCTGGTCCCACTGCCATAGCCTCCTTGTTTTCTGTTTACCCATTTCCCTAATCAGCCTCCCTGCCTCTAATCAATGACAATTGTTAAAATTGATTCCTTACAAGCAACCCCCGTTTTGCCGGTTGAGTGATTTTTCTGAGCCAAATCTCACCCCTACTTGAAATCTTGTAATATCTCCCCATTGTCCTTAGGATACAACATCCTCAGCCTGCCATTCACGGACTCTTGAGGTCAGACACTGACCCACTGAGCACCAAGGCTCCTCTTTCCCCCTTTCTACACATGCTTACCCAACAGATGCTAAGCGGTCCTGTACTCTGCACTCTGGCATGTGCTGTTCCCTCATCTGGAACCTCCATGACCCCTTTTCTACTTCACACTTTTTCCTACATCCTTAACATCTTATCTCAGATGTCACAGCTTGGGGAAGCCATTCCTGGTTCTTTCCAGGAGAAAGGAAAATGGCCCCTGCCTTCAGATCCATAGCACCTTGATGGTCATCTGATAAAGAATACTTGTCACGGTGACTGTTTATTTATGAACTGCCTCCCTCATAAATAAGATGATTGAATCTTTCACCTCTGTATCTTCAGAGCCATAAGAGAGATGCTTGATGATATTTATTGACCAAATGCAAGAGCAAAGTTTCAAAATAGAGGCAATCAAACCCTGAGAAGTAGAAAGACTAGAAAAGGTCTTGGTATGGGGATTAGGAGATCACCAGTGACCTTTGAAAGACCTGTTTCAGGCCTTTGGAAGAGAAAGAAGCTGTATTCTAGGGCATATGGGCAATGTGACAGTAGAGGCTTGCAATTGATTAAGGGGTAATATACAAAGGGTTACAATTTGGGCAGGAGCAGGAGGAAGTAGTCGGAGAAGGCAATGGCACCCCACTCCAGTACTCTTGCCTGGAAAATCCCATGGACAGAGGAGCCTGGTGGGCTGCAGTCCATGGGGTCACTAAGAGTTGGACAGGACTGAGCGACTTCACTTTCACTTTTCACTTTCATGCATTGGAGAAGGAAATGGCAGCCCACTCCAGTATTCTTGCCTGGAGAATCCCAGGGACGGCGGAGCCTGGTGGGCTGCCATCTATGGGGTTGCACAGAGTCGGACATGACTGATATGACTTAGCACCAGCAGCAGCAGCAGCAGCAGGAGGAGGAAGTGGTAACAAGAGGGAAAAGTTTCTCTCTTTTTTTAATATTTAGGAGAAGGGAGATTTGAACCTTTACACATAGCATACAGCTGTTCTTCATGGAATTGCTACTATGTTCCATGCAATTTGTTAAAGCCCAGTCTAATTAATTACTTAGGCAATAGAGCAGGAACCATTGAAGATAAATGTAGAAAAGAACTGATTAATGTAGCAAGGATCAAGAGCAAGTTGGCAGTAGAGGGTTAGTGGGGAGAGTTATGGGATGGCATCTGAGAGCATGGACTTAGCACCAAGTGAGAACCAGGAGAGGAAGATCAAGGCAGGGAGGTTTAGAAATACACAAGAGGTAGGTTTTGGGTACTCTTCCCCTCCTAGTTCTGTTAGCAGACCAGGAGGCAAAGTCAACTGCTAAGAGTCCCAGGGGTAGGATTGGGAGCTAGAGGCGAGTGGGAGTCATTTGGAAAAAATTGCTGTTGGGAACACAGTAGACAGACCAAGAAAAGGGAAAAAAAGAGTAAAGAAGATAAAAGGACTCTCACAGTGCAGTTGAGAGTACATGTATAGATTGAAATAACACAAGTCACCAAACTGTGACTGGCTAGACTTTTAATAGATATGTTTCATAATCAGCTTGCTTTTCACATGGTAAAATTAAGGCAAAATAATGATTTTTAGTGGTTTTCCACAGGAAAAATAATTGCATTTTCTATTCTTTAAAAATTTGTCTCATGGGGCAGATTTGTTGAGTTGCAGTATGAACTACTTAAGTTCTTACTATCATGTACAGGTTGGTGAACTTGAGATTGCATTAAAGGCTTTATCTCAGTTTTGGAGGAAGTTATCATGCAATTACTGTACATTATCTTTCAGTGCTGGTTGTATGAGAAGTTTGCAAACTTGTTATTGATAACCTTTGAACCTGAGTTCAAAAAAAACCATGCAAATGCAGCTGTCTACTAAGATAAAATTTCTTTTCTTACCATGATACATGAGAAAGGAGGATTTTAAATTTAACTACAACAAATCAACACAGTATTTTAAAACACTGGAGCAAAACTGTAAAGGTTAACAAGTAAAACAATATCAGGTATGCTTTTTAAATCATGCCTCTGCCAGAGGCCTGATCTTTAATAGTGGACAGGAGGGGTGGCTGGCTTGAATAGATTCCTTCAGATTTGCGAGTTGAAGTTGAATTGATCTTGACATTGCTCCAGAAGCACCTACTATTGTCATTTTGTTTTGATGGTAAATGAAATACACCTGGTTTCATGAAATAACACAGCACCCCACACATAATGAGCAGCTCATTGTCGTATATAAAGAACGATTGGCTCAGTGCAATTGGCTAGTCACTGATGACTCATGTGAAGGGTTGATGTTTAAATAGAAAGGACTACTGGCATGCAGACATACTAAAAGGAAGATAGATAGATAGCTTATTGGTTTTTCAAATAAGGTTCAGGAAAAAAATCTAAGAATAAATCTCCTATTCTGTACTGCAAGGCAATGTCATGACAGCGTTGGAAAGCCAACCCCCAGTAGCTGGTTTACTGCGGGCATCTCTGCCCTTGTCTTTGGGATTACCAGAGTGCCATGTGCGCAGTCACACAATGCATAAAGGCGTGGGTCATTTCTAGGACAGATAATTGAACATTAATACTCGCTGACATCGTTGAAGGCATGATATGTCAACCTGACAGAGCCTGTGTGCTTACATCTGCTGATTGGCTGCAGACGAAGGCTCTGTGTGTCAGGATCAGACCCCAGGCCTGACTGCAGCGGGGCCAAGGATGACACAGCTATTAATCACGAGCTGCCATCTTAGGCCACTATAGTGTCGGTAAAATCACTCTACATCCTGTGTGTGGCTGGTGAATTGCATCTGTTGTGTTCTAGAGTTTCAAGGTATGGCTCTCAGTAAAAAAACACTTCAGACTTTTGGTTTGTGTCATCTCACCAGAATGTTTAATGGGTCAAATACTTCCCTCTCTCCTTCCCTTTCCTCCCTCTCTTCTTTCCTTCCATTCTTCCTTCTCTTTCTTTCGTTCTTTCTCTTTCCTCTCTCTCTTTCTTTTCTGAAGGTAGCCAGACATTTTGAATAAATGAGCACGTTTTAGGGGCTGACAGGGAGGTTCTGGGGTGGCGTGCCTTTTGTTCCCATGAGAACTGATTTTGATGAGCTCCTGGTGTCCTGATTCATTATAGATATCCAGTGTAATGAAGAAATCAGACAAGAATTAAACTGAAGTTACTTGCTGTGATTTATTTTTTTGATTCTCAACAAAATATTAAACCCTGTAGGCAGATTTCTGAACAGAGGAAAAAGGGGTTTATGCAATTATTTTCTTATCCTCGAAATCACATGAGCAGCACCTTCCTGCCTCATTTATAATAAATCTTTAGTGAGTTAATCCCATTGCTTCAGTAATTCCACAGCTGACGCTTTACTGAACATGTAACCATTCAGAGGAAAGACACGAACAATCATAAGACCCAATCGTGCCCTCTTAAATCTGTGGCACTCTACTGGTAGTTACTCTGTGTAGGTTTCCACTGCATAAAGTGGTATGAAGTAGGGCTCCTGAGAGCAGCCATTATCACATATTGGTTAACATCACGGATTTTTAAAATCCCAGTTGCATTGGAGCCAAGGGGAAAAAAAAAAAAGCTTTCATCTGTAAAATCTAGTTTCCCTTTGTTATTAAAATAAATGAAGCCATTAAACAAAATATATGCATATAATACTCGAGTTCATCATTTGGCATCATCAGAATAACAGAATTTTGCATTTTTTAAAAATCAGGGCTGCCACCTTAGAAGATTTGCTATAAGGTGCTGATTCAAATATGCTAGAGGTTTCTGAAACTTTATGCCTTATTACATACATTTTTCTCTTTAGTTTGCCTATTTATATATTTATCTGGACCTCCTTAAACAAAAAGCAGAATTCTGTTTAAGCAGGCTGAGAAAATAAAATGGCAGCTCCACCCCATCTCCAACCTCCAGAAACCTATGACCAAGTGAGTTAATTGTAACTATTGATGAGATCCTATTGTGAATGTGCTGGAACCGAAATAATTTCCAGATACTTTTATTTCCAAAGGTTTGTTTTTAATTACAGTGGCATTTGGTTGGCATGCAAGGGTGAGTTCTCACTCTTGATCTAGCCTAGCTGGAGCCCAGGCCAAAAGATTCTCTGCTCCCTTTTCTCGAGAGCACACTTTTCTGCCAAATGTGACGCTCATCCCCTGCCAAGGAAGGTGGGCGAACTGCCACTTCTAACTCCCAGCCACCAAAAGACAAAGGCTCCCAACGCCCCTGCATCCAGTGGGCCAGAATGGGCCTCACACCTTGAAGGTTCCGGATTATTGATTTTTTTCCCCATGGACTTGATATTATGGGATATTTTCTCGGTGACTCAGTTTGTCCCCAAGGGTGATTTAGGCACTTACAGGAGTGTGTGAGCCCTTGCAGCCCAGCAGAGGGTCGTCTGAGTGTCTTTACTCTTCTGTCTGAGGCCTGAACACATCTACAATGTCTCACCTACTTACTGTTTTCTTTTTTCACATTTGTTTAGTACGAATATAGTAATTATTTGTTCACTTCCATGTGGAGTTCAGATAACTTCAAGGGGGTTGTAGCTGCATATAAAACATCTGATGGGGAAAATGTGGCCTCCCTTCTTCTAGCAGGACCTGCTATAGGATTTCTAGAGAATGCATACATCCTCCATATAAACTGTGCACATTGAAAATGCAGGGCTTCTAGAAGGCTTATGAAGAACTTCAAGATGGCAATACCAGCAAATGAAAACAGACATGGGCTCTTTTGTGTGGGGGGCCCTGTGTGACTGCCTTTGAAGCTGCCCTGCCTTTAGATACCCTAGAAGTGATTGTCTAAATAAAGAGAATTGTAAGAAAACATTAAAACCTAACAAACACTAGAAAAATAAATTTCAAGGATTACCTAGTCAGACCCTCTTCCCAACAAACTGAGAAAAAAAAATTATATATATATGGTATGTTTGGTTAGATTAGCCCAACCTTGCAACCTTGCATGACCTTGCATGTCACATTTATCTACGCTTTACTAAGCCCTCCATCCGGGCCAGCCACTGTGCCAAGCGATGCAGTGTCTGTTGTATCATTTGACCCCTGCTGGTTTTGTCATCCTCATTTTCACTGATGAGGAGGCTGAGGCTCAGAGACTTGAAATGCCTTGATCAAGGTCACCCAATTCGTGTGGGTTCCTCAGGACTTGAGCTTCAGTTATCTAGCTCAATTGGTATACCTAACGGCATCTCTTGAAACCAATACCTCTTAAAATGCTTTCCTTTGGATTTGCTGTTTGTCAATGTATAACCACATCACTGAAGCAGAAATGGACTTGATGAGCACTCCCCTGACCTGCCCAGGTTAATGGCTCTCCACACAGGCCCAAGTCCTCCTAGGAAGAATTGTAGGCATGGGGGAAATTAGGCCTCTTGTATATGTTATTAGCAACCTCACATCACACATGAAATGGCAAGGAATGACATATTAAATAAAATAAGATTGTCTAGTTGATTCAAAGAGAAACAAACCACTCAGTCATTGGGTAGTGAAGTGAAAGTCGCTCAGTTGTGTCCAACTCTTTGTGACCCATGGACTATACAGTCCTTGGAATTCTCCAGGTCAGAATACTGAAGTGGGTAGCCTTTCTCTTCTCCAGGAGACCATCCCAGCCCAGGGATCGAACCCAGGTCTCCCACATTGCAGGTGGATTCTTCACCCGCTGAGCCACAAGGGAAGCCCAAGAATACTGGAGTGAGTTGCCTATCCCTTCTCCAGTGGATCTTCCTGACCCAGAGATCAAACCAGGGTCTCCTGCATTGCGGGCAGATTCTTTACCAACTGAGCTATCTCTTTCCCAAAGCCTGTTGTAGAAGGGACTAATGCCATTATTCAAGACCTTTTAGCACTACTTAGCTTACATATGTCAGAGAAGGCAATGGCACCCCACTCCAGTACTCTTGCCTGGAATATCCCAGGGATGGAGGAGCCTGGTAGGCTGCAGTCCATGGGGTCGCTAAGAGCCGGACACGACTGAGCGACTTCACTTTCACTTTTCACTTTCATGCATTGGAGAAGGCAATGGCAACCCACTCCAGTGTTCTTGCCTGGAGAATCTCAGGGACGGGGGAGCCTGGTGGGCTGCTGTCTCTGGGGTTGCACAGAGTCGGACACGACAGAAGTGACGTAGCACTTAACAGCACCGTAACAAAACGTAGTGTACGTTTTGTTAGAAATGATGACAGCCATTTTGAAAGATGTTCTGCTTTATCTGATTTTAGTCTGGGTTTTTTGTTTCACCCTTTGTGTATAGACCAATGCGTGTTTACACAGTAAAACAGAGGCTGGGCCCACGTTTGCTTACATTGTAGAGGCCAACTCTTGGTAGCTTTCTGAAAAACATGGCTCCAGCTCTTTATTTTATCATTACAAGATTAACTTTGAGCTTCATAAGAGTGTAAAGAGAACTAGATTGAGAAGTTAGAGCCTGAGCTCCAGGCCTGTGAGCCGCAACTTCCTGCCCACATAACCTGCCATGTGTCCACTCTGAGTTTTATCTTTTCGTCCATAAAATGGAGGCGGCTTTACCTATGCTGCCAACCTGACCAAGTAAGTGTAAGTCTCAAATTTCATGAAATATAATAAAGGCCTTTGAAAATGTGAAGTGTTATAAAATATAGAGTACATAAAAGCTCACCCAAACGCATAGCTTAAAAAAACCACTTCAGACTGGCTATTAACTTTTGTTTGTTTGTTTGTTTTTTATCAAATTATATTCCATTATAGTTTATTACAAGATATTGGGTATAACTTTCCATGCTATACAGTAAATCCTTGTTGCTTATCTGTTTTATATAGAATAGTTTGTATCTGGTAGTCCCATACTCCTAATTTGTCCCTCCTCCCCTTTTGGTAACCATAAATTTGTTTTCTATTTCTATCTGTGACTGTGTTTCTGTTTTGTGTATAGATTTGTTTGTATTATTATTTTTAAAATATTTATTTATTTATTTGACTGTTCCAGGTCTTAGTTGTAGCATGTGGGATCTAGTTCCCTGACCAGGAATTGAGCCCCAGCCCTCTGCCTTGGGAGCACAGAGTCTTAGCCACTGGACCGCCAGGAAAGTCCCTGTATTATTTTTTCACACATAAGTTATATAATATAGTATATTTGTCTTTCACTAAGCATAATACTCTCTAAGTCCATCCATGATTGCTGCAAATGGCAGGATTTCATTATTTTTTCTGACAGAGTAATATTCCATTATATATATATTTATATATATATATAAAATGGACTATATATATACATATATATGTATATATATACACATGCATCTTCTTAAGTCAACCTGTTGATGGGCAGTTGGGTTGCTTCCATGTCTTGACTATTGTAAATAGTGCTGCTATGAACATTGGCATGCATGTGTCTTTTTGAAGTAGAGTTTTTGTTTTTTTCTAGATATAGACTCAGGAGTGAAATTGCTAGATCGCCTGGTAGTACCACTTTTTAGTTTTTTAAGGATCCTCTATACGTTTTCTGTAGTGGTTGCCCCAATTTACATTCCAAGTTAACTTTGAGTACCTTTATTTCTGTCCCCTTTATCCTGTCATCTTGTTGGTGACAGGTTCCACTCTTTATCCCACTCATCTAAGATGTTCCAGGAATGTCTGTGGGCTCTTTGGGAATGCCACAGAAAAACATCCACAGCCCTGTGAGCATTTCCCTGTCTGGGTAGACTGCGTGACCGAGGAAACATGATTTGGGAAACAAATACTGGGGATCTGCCCAAATTTTGACTAAGACTCTTCCCTCTTCTATAATCCACTCTGGAGACAGACCGTGAATTCACATCAATAAATGCTTTGGGGAGTTAAAAGGGGTTTGCTTAAAAAGGTTCATAAAGATAAAGGTAATCTTATTACTAAGACAATTTAAAGTTTTTAGTTTTTTTTTTTTTTTTTTCCTTAAAGGGAAATTCTCTTTAGTTTGATTGCAAGGTAAGAGTTTTGTTGCTAACCAAGATAAAGTACAGTGCTGAATAATCTCTTAAATTAAAAATTGAAGTGTATGTTGCAGAGAATAGAGATAATTAAATAGCTTAGACTACAGTGGGTAAAGGGGAAAGAGTTTTCATAAAAATTAGCTAAGCAAAGGTAAATTGTATTAGAATCTTAACTTCAGATTAGGGTGCTCTGCTATTTGGCATACATTGAATTGATAATGCCTGTGTGTTAAAGAATTCTGGTTGTTTCTTTGCCTCTCTCACAGCTTATAAAAATGCAAGCAGACCTACCTAATGAATATTAATAGGAATGATGTGTAGATAATACATAAACCCCCTGGATCTGTGGACTTTGGATGAAGTAGTCAGAAAGGATTTCTGTGGCTTTATTTAATACCAAATTTACATACTTTTAAAGAATAAACATCATCTTAATATTTTAATATCAATATTCCAAAGTGGAGATTTTAGTGAAATAAAAAGCTTAATTTTCCTTCCCTGAACATTATCTTCACCAAGGTCTGCATTTTGAGAGACAGGAAACTGTTAGCTAAAAAAGAAATTAACTTAATCCCCCTTCATTAGGTTCCAGTCTTTTTTTTCTTTTGGTTACTTAGAGACAAGTAATAATTATATCTGCAGCAATGCAGAGCATGTTTTACACTTTTGTTGTACAAAAGAACTACAGTTGTTAAGGTGTCAGCAAAAGAAAACCAGAACATTGATAAATACTGATACATGTTTTTCCCCTGAAATCTTCTCTGACTCCTGAAAGTAAATTTCACTTAGGTGTCTGAACAGCATTTTAATTCATTAACAGGAGAAATCTACACGTGATCTTTGAAAATGTCAATCCACTAGCTAAACAATATTTTTCCAGCTAAGGTAATAAACACGACTGCTAAGTGGGTGGAAGAAATCTCAGATGACGGTACATCCCAGTTCTTTTAGAACGCCTAAAAGGTGGGCATTTTGTTTTCAAGTTGGTATTTTTTTGGATAGAACTTTTACCAAGTGCATGGCAAATCTCAGTGTTGCGTGTTATGTAAAGCATATGCTTTCTCTCTCTTTGGCATTGTGAAAAGAGGTTTTCGATTTTAGCTTTACAAAAGGGGGAAAATCATTAAAATGTAGTTTGTATCATTTCAGTCCGTTATTTGTCATCTTTATGGCTGTTCTATAGTTTTCATGGCACCTTTAATGGTAAGCTTGGTCAGGAGAGGTGAGCGGGAATGTGCACAGACTTGGCTGCGGGTGCTGCTGACAGTGTCTGCTAGCTGGGCTTCAATCCACGTCCCTGTAGATTTTAATGTCCCCACAGACTGCTGGCAGCCTGCTTCCAGCTGTGGCAGGCATGATGCAGTGAATTGCTTTTGAATGTTCTTTACTCAAATAGGCAGTAATTACAAGCTTAAAGAGGTTTAGTGGTCCAGTAAACTACATAATCACCCCTGAATTAGCCTGGGCTCATCAGTCGCAGTCCAGCAAGCTCGAGTCTGCTGTTTGTATGCAGCCTTGATCACATAGCAACCTGATCAGCAGGTGTGGAACAGCCAGAGTCCCCCATAAACACAACTGTCTACTGGGGACAATGATCTCTAATGAGATGAGGCTACACCATCACTGTAATTTAAGTGGGAAAATTAGCACTAGAGAATGAGTACCAGTTCCAGGGGTCTTTAGTCATATTGGGAGCAGCACGAATTCTCCATCTCTCTCCCTAGCTCTCGCTTTCTCTCTCTCAAGACATCTTCTCAACAAGTGTATTGGTTTTGTTTCTCACTTATGGATACTTTATTCTTTGTACAAGTGTTTTTCCTCAATATTTGATGCTGGACAAAGTGTCTGTAAAGGCAATAATGACGACTGTCAACAGACTCGTTCCAAGTGTTATCATTGTATTTTATCTTCCTGGTCTTTTCTCTTCACGGTTTCAAAACTCTTTTGCTTTGATTTTTAAAGAGGAAAAGTGTTCTTCGGGTGGGGGATAGGTCTCCTTGTAGCTGGCACGCTCTCGGCAATAGTGGAGATGAGCTGTATATAGTTTGGAAAAGATCCTTACTTTATTGAAGTTTATTGTATTAACTGGTCATGAACTTTCTTTTCAGCAAAGTGATCTAGGATGGTATGCCACTGATTTATTTGTTACAGTGAAATTCTTGGGGGAGGCTTGTATGTCGAAACTGTCTTCTCTATTCTTTCTTCAGTCCTGTGAGATGGAGAACTTGAATTTTATTACATTGCAGTTGGAGAGTGGGAAGGGAACTTTTGCAACATGTGAACCCAAAACAACATAGAGTGGGTTTTGAAGAAACTTCAGGGGAATTTGTACATGCTAAGAAAGACAAACAGAATAACTCAGGAATGAAGAACATGAAGAACTAGGTTTCTTAGGGTCAAATACCAACTTCCTCCTATTTGCATGTAACTTAAACTGCACCTCAGTTTCCCCATTTGTAACATCAGGGTAAAAACACTGACCTCATAGATTTGTTAGAAGGATTAAACAAGTAAATACTTGTAAAGTACTGAGAACATTGCCTGGCACAGTGTGAGCATTATAACATGTCAGTTAAATAAATAAAATCTACGCTGCTTTTGGGATTTGTAGAACTGAGTGAGAAGGATGAACAGTTGTTGAAACGGGGCTGCTAGTTTTCTGCTGTTTATCTGAAGTCATCTACTTATAAATGCTAGTTGACGCATTTTGGGTGTCTCTAACTTCAATAGCACTCATTCGTTTATACAACAAATATTTATTGGGCACAGAACTGGGCTGGTTGCCTTGTAAATGGCAATAGCATTCCTGTGTTTTTATTAGTATTCTACTAAAATGAAATGGTTCCAAATGGAATTTAACTCATATTTGATTAAGAATCACATACAAAATGAAAGTAATTGGTAGAAAAACACACAACAATTAATTTCAAAGCAGACAATTTAAGGCATATTGTAATGCAGTTGGATGGAAGAGCAGGCATTTGTTTCTATAATCCTTAAAGAGTGTTCTTGCATATAACCTACCCTCATTCTTATGTTTATAAGCAACACGAGAAGAATGAATAAAGTGATGGATGTATTAGTTTCCATTAAGTTTTGTATCTTGTAACAAAATTTCCTATTACTTCCATTAACAGAACTGAGGTGTAGACCCACACACATTAAGATAATAGCTTCTTCATAAAATGAGTAGTAATCATCATCTATGTATTCATGATTAACTCATCAGGAATGAGTGGGTTGGCTCCACCCAGCATTTAGAAAACAAAAATAATTTGGAAGTGAATTTTCTCAACTTGTATGGTATCAGTTCAGTTCAGTTCAGTCACTCAGTCATGTCCGACTCTTTGCGACCCCATGAATTGCAGCACGCCAGGTCTCCCTGTCCATCACCAACTCCCGGAGTTCACTCAGACTCACGTCCATTGAGTCAGTGATGCCATCCAGCCGTCTCATTTTCTGTCGTCCCCTTCTCCTCCTGTCCCCAGTCCCTCCCAGCATCAGAGTCTTTTCCAATAAGTCAACTCTTCGCATGAAGTGGCCAAAGTACTGGAGTTTCAGCTGGAGAACACCCAGAGCTGATCTGCTTTAGAATGGACTGGTTGGATCTCCTTGCAGTCCAAGGGACTCTCAAGAGTCTTCTCCAGCACCATAGTTCAAAAGCATCAATTCTTTGGCGCTCAGCTTTCTTCACAGTCCAACTCTCATATCCATACATGACCACTGGAAAAACCATAGCCTTGACTAGACGGACCTTTGTTGGCAAAGTAATGTCTCTGCTTTTCAATATGCTATCTAGGTTGGTCATAACTTTTCTTCGAAGGAGTAAGAGTCTTTTAATTTCATGGCTGCAGTTACCATCTGCAGTCACCAAGTTTCAAATCCCAGCTCTATTACAAACTGTGTGAAGAGAAAGTTATTGGTCCTTTTGGTACTCCAGTTTCTTCATCTGTAAAATGGGTATAATAATTGAGCCTCTCTTATAATGTTTTGTGGAGATGACGTGAGTTAATGCATGTGAAGGATTTGAAACACTGCCTGTTACATCCTTACTTCTTAGTGTATGTTGCTATGACCGCTTCGATCACTCTTACTAATACTACTAAGCTGCTATTTAATCAAGTCCCTTTGGATGGATGCTGGAGGGAGAATATGGGGAAAAGTCCTGATGAACTAACTTCCACCTCACAGCTCCTTCCCTGACCCTTGATGTTTGCCTGCAGGGCAGAAGCAGTGGGGATGTGAGCTGGGGGTGGAGGGGAGGAAGGAGGCAACTCTCCCTGGATCTAGGCTATTAAAACTGCAGAGAAACAGTCACCACTCACTGCAATGGAGAACTTTCGTGTTCATGTTCCATTAGAATATGTTTTTGGTTTTACAATGTTTAGCTTAAAAAGGGAATGGAGAGATGGGAAAGAAACATCAGTGAAAGTGTAGCCAAGTGGAGAAACTCGGAGGGAGGCTGACCTGGCTCCAGATCTATGTAGCTGTGAACCTTTGTGCACATTTTGGGACCTAGCCGAGCCTCAGCTTTCTCATCTGTACAGTGGAACTGAGCATAGTCCCCACTCCTAGGGTCACCAAGAGTATATCTGTGTAATGCACATGTCCTACTGACAATCTAGAAGAGTTCAAACGAGCTGTTATTTAAAGTGATCCAAAAAGTACACAAAAGAAGTTCATTTTCTCCCCTGTTCCCACCCCTACCCCCATCCCCTACTCCTCTTACCCTGTTTTTCTTATAGGTTTTTCTGTGTTTCCTTTTATAGCCATGGTTTCCTACTAAGAGAATCAATATTCAGGGGGTTCATTAATAATCATAACTGTTCAAAGTAATTTCAGCACTCTTCATGAATTTTAATACTTTTAGAAGGATATAAGTAATTGCTAATTTAGAGTCTAAATTTTATATCTTTAATGCATATATTTAAAAATACTCTTGGAACATATCTATAGCTACTGAAGAATAGATCTAAACATTGTTATTATAATGGAATTGCAAGCAACTTAAAAAAAGTTCCCAATACAGAGGATTATGAATGTATTCTAATGTAGTATCCTTTTTTTTTTCTTTATTTGGTGTTTTTATGTTTGAAGGATATTTATAAGAAATTAAAAGATCAGATAGATGAGACAGGGAATACATTATAGTATTAGCCTCTTATAATTAAATATATAACAACGTTTTCAGTGCTGTGTATTGTATAGTCTCATTAGTGCAAAACTGAAGACTGTTACTAAATACTACCTAGTGTTCAATTTTTCCTTCCACATTCATGTCATTTTCATGTAATAAGATCAAGTTTAGAGATTCCTACCTGACCTTCCTGCTTGCACACTTCCTACTAGCAACTTCTTATAACCACTGCTGGATAGACAAGAAATTGGAGGGCTTGTCTGGAAAATGGCTCGACTGGGCTTCAGAAGAAGCCAGTGCTGAGCACTTAGTCTGAGCCGCTGGGCAATCTGGGACCGTTGGTTGAGAATTAAGAAAGCAAGTTGAAATCCTGTAACTTCACTGATGATGCTCCAAACATTTTTGGCTTCTTAGCCAGTCAGGACCCCACCACCGTTCTTTTGATTTCAGCCCGTGAGGATGCAGGACTCAACTGCTATGCATTCAGGCTTTGCTCTTCCACTGCACGGTACTCTGCTTTTGTAATGCAAATGGGAGGCACAAAGTGTCTCTTTGATAATGTGCAGTCAGAAGACAAAAAAGCATTCACTGAAACAGTAAAACTAATTCATAAGGCTGAAAGACAATAGGGAAGCATTATGGATTTTTTTAAAGGAAAGAAGTATCCTAGATCAATGTAATTGTCACAGTGTAAGCTATTCATAGTCAGTGCAAAAGGGGAAAATGGCTGCAAGTTTATTTAAAGTGGCAGAAGTTTTTATAGGCAAAAAAAGATGATGTTAAACAAATACAAATATATTTGGTTAACAAGCCTCTGCTTCTGCTCTTAGAGGTCACATACATAGCTGGTTATTTTATTTTAGATCTACAATATTCCCTTAGTGACAAGAACTCAGTAGAAGTTTTAAAAGAACACAGAGATCCAATGGTTAAGAGCCATATGGTAGTTTTTTTTTCTTCTTCTTCTTTAAAGGGAGTATCTCTCCATCACATACCAGAGTTTAGCTCAAGGTCAACTTATATTAATGCATTAAACTTGGCTGTGGAGGAGGCAAAGGGCTGGAGAAAAAGGGATAAAAGAAGTTCCGAAATTGTTCTTCCAACATATTCAGCCAAGCAACAGAACATTGCCTTGATAAGGGTGATATTGGACAGTTGCCATAATTCCTCCTGTTAGATTCAGCTCCCCTGGTACCTATTCCCATACCTTTTAAAGTATAGCATGTAACATTTTGCTTGAAAATTGCTTCCACCTCTATTGCTTTGTTATAGCTGTTTTGCAGTTTCGGTGGAGAGGCAGTTCTGTGTCACAAGAAATTACTAATCTGAGGCTTGAGAAGGGGCAGCGTAGCTTTCCATTATCTCACCAGTGAGCTCTGTACAGGATTATTTTCAAATTTTCTGCTGCCATTACAATGAGCTGTTAGAGTGGGCAAGGCAGTGAAGGGGGAGCATTATTGAAACTTGGTTACCAGGGTAGATAAGATAAAGTTCATCACTGTCTTGGCATCCACATTTGCAGTCAGGGGTGGAAGATTTGATGAAAGGAGTACATTTGGTCAAGGATATCGTTAAGATAGAAAGCTGGACATTTTCCATCTGTGTGTGCTGAAGAGTTTCTTTTCCCATTAACGCGCATCTCAAAGAGTGGGCTGGATTGTTTAAAGAAATAAGTTTTCTTCCAGTGTGTTGTAAATTTGTAAATACCAGATAACCAACATCAGGACCCCCCTCCCTATTCTCAAGCACAAGATTGGAATTGGACAGAGATAACTTTCTTTAGAGAGTTGCCATTTTCTTCCTGTCACTTTCTATCCTCTCTCTCTGGTAAAAGGACAGTTCAGACTTAATTTTTATGTAAGCTATTTTTAGATTTTTTTTTTCCAGACAACCTCTATTTCTACTACACAGGACACATACTCTGGGGATCATTTTATTCTTTGATGGGGTTATTGAGCCATCACTGCTATCTGAGGTCATTATTAGAAGCCACACTGCAGTTCCAGAAACATAGGAAGAGTGGCAAGTAGTGTCTATTTCAGCAGGAGATGGGGAAGAAGTCAGGGTGTTGATTATTGAAATCAGGATGGTCATTGAGTGAGTTCTTTCCTTTAGCTCGGGTTCCACTGCCCACAAGCCACTTGTTTTCCCTCTGAGTCCAGCAGCTCTGCTCTCTCCAGGGAAGCCAGCCTAATACATGTGTGCAGGTTTAATGTTGGAAGGGAGGGTCAGCTTTACCCATACATAATCACTGTTTTATGGCTTTCACTCATTCCTGAGGTGTTAATGCAGATCAAATGGGAAACACTCCAGAAAGAAGCCTTGCAGCTACTGCCCTGCCTCACTCTCCCGTCTCAATCGTTAATTCTTATTGTAAGATCTAAAGGTAATTTTGTTTGCTCTCTTAATGCGTTGCAGTTCTCCCAGTGGTCCTTGCATATCCTTTCTCAAATTCCCATCTTGATCAATTGTTTGCAAATAATTAAGCTTTTAAGAGATAATGGCAGGAAGCTAATGTACACAACAAAGGAGAGGTCTCCCGTCACCGTCTATTGGACTGTGGTCAAATTTGCTTTGATATCCCACAGTGATTAGGATGGTTGGTATATCTGGCAAGTGCTATCCCTCTTTCCTTCACGAGAACCCACTGATCTTTCTTCAACCAGCGTCCTTGCTGGTTAGATGCCATAATAGCAAAGGTGTTCAGGAAAATGGCAAGGGGGGCCTAGCCCTGTGGTTGCAATGGTTTGAAATAAATTTTCTATTTTCTTCCTAAAATGGCACTCCTCCTCTCTTTTGTAAAATGACATCTACCTTTGCCCTTCTCATGGTCTCCCTAGCCCTATGGGCAGAACGCAAACTGGGCTTTGAATGTTTTCACAGCAGCCTTGCCTGTGGCATGTGGGGTTTTTGTCAAGTCATTTTTTCTTTTTAAGTCTACAAAGGAGTAACTCATACTGTCCAGAAAACGCTTATCTAGTAAAGATGATTAGGATTTAAGATAGTTAAACATACTGGATTTCAGTTAAAAAGCCTCCTTCTTTGTGAATTTTTGGCTGAGTGTGGATTAACTACCTGAAGCTGTGGCTTTCATGTGATTCTAGCAAATATGAATTTTTATTTTTTCAGGGAATGGAAAGTTTGCAGGACACTAGGTCCAAGAACTATCAGAAAAAGAAAAATATCCAGTTGTCCTACCATAGACAAAGGTTTAGGAATTTTGTTGATACCTCTTTTTTCCCCTTAACAATGACCAGATTATTGTGATATTTAATTTCATCCAGGCTCGTTCATTTCTATTAAAAAAATATATCCTGAACAACTGAAAATTGTTTAATGGAGACAGAGTGCTGGGTCTCCATAGCTTGAGGCTGCCTGGCAATTATGCTGCATGAAATTAGGCACAGTTTGTTCCAATTACTTAAAATCAGATCACATGAAAAGTGACAGAGGGGAAAATAAAAGGGTTGAACTTTCTCATTTTATGATATTTAAATTATGAAATCAGAAACTGCATGATGTAAAGAAACAATCTAAATTTGCACTGACAATTTGCAGGCCATAGATTGCTCTTTGAAGCTATAATGATTCAGGTGACTTTAAAGATCCAAAGAGAATTTTCCTGACACCCCTTGCATAAATAAAATGTGAATCTCTTTTGCTTTCTAAGAATTTATGTAAAACTTGCTCACAAACAAGCATGCAAAAATACTCTTGAAAACACAGCACAAATAAATGACTGTGACAATTCTCAATTTTCAAAGTAACTAAAGGTAAATGGCATAAATATTAATTTTTATCCAGTTCTGGTCATAATATTAAAACACAACTAACAAGACAGGGCAAAAGGTGTTACCATTCAGCTGTGGTGAAGAGGGACCATTGACATGTTTATTAATTCTTTTGAAAATCACTGAAAGAAGACCTGGCAAAACTGTAAGCAAATTATATTATAGAGGATGTTATAGATTGGAAATGACTTAGGTACATCAGTATACAACCCTATATAGCAAATAGTACCAACAACTAGATGCTAAAATTTGCATATTTCAGTCAGGTTTGTATTACTTAAGAATTGCTAGCCTGGAGAACTCCCAGATGATAAAATCAAGGAAAAGTTACCTGTTGTTCAAAGTCTCATGGTTAGTGAATAGCAGTGTAATTTATACAATCTAATAGGGTCATATATAACTATGTAGTTTTTCAACTAGTATAGATGTAGATCTACTATATGTATATATACGTGCTTTGTGCTCAGTTGTGTTCAACTCTGTGCAACCGCATAGACTGTAGCCCACCAGGCTCCTCTGTCCATGTAATTTCCCAGGCAAAAATACTGGAGTGGATCGCCATTTCCTACTCTAGGGGATCTTCCCAACCCAGGGATCAAACCCATGTCTTTTGAATCTCCTGCATTGGCAGGGATTCTTTACCATTGTCCCACCTGGGAAACCCTTCATTTGGCTTGTATTGTGTGGCAAATATTTATGCAATAGGAGTCGTGTTTTAAACCTTGGGCAGTGAATTGCTTTTAGGTCAGTGTTCAATCATTAGATTTTGCTTGTGATGACTGGCATCCTAGTGAGTAGGGTGATTGTCACCTATGATCTTCACCGATTATGGAGGTGATATACTTTGCTTTGAAAAGAATGGGTAGCTATCACTTTTAGGAATGAAGTAAGAAAAGTAGTGCTGTGGATCTCGGATTAGACTGTTTATACTTCCTATGGGCTTTGAAAAAAATCTTGTCATACATTTTGATGTTGCATTTGAGTGGAAAGTATCTGTGTATCATGGCAAGTTAGAGCCATTCCTTTGTCTCATCAATATTTGGTTTCCTTTATGTGAAGGTCTGGGCTTTGAGGATGGTGAATGAGAAATTTGAGGGTGTTTGAGATGCTTAAATGAGTGGGAAAAGAAACATGACCAAGGAAAGAAATAATCAGAATGGGTGTTTCTGAGTGTGATGCTTGCTTTTATGGGGATAAAGCGGAGAGAATGGTGTGAGAATGATAAGGCAGGCTAGTGGAGAGTGGGGAGGGTAGGGCTTGGCATTTGAGTTGAGACTTGACAATGACATTGGAGTAGGAACTTGCGAGTAGGAACCTACTTGGTGTGTTGGAAGAACGGAAGATGGCTGAACAGAAAGTGAGGTGGGGTGAGGCGAAGACGATACCATCTAGAAGGTGGGTGGGGCTGGATGGTGGTGAGTCTTGCAGGCAAGGTGAGTGTATGGAGGTTTTTGAAGGGGGACAGGAATGGAGATTATGAAAGGCCTTGCCACACCCTTCTGTCATGAAGAGGCTTAGATGCTGGATGGGAAGCAGGAAATATGCCTGGGTCATGTTGCTGCCGATCGTGCCAGCCCCGGGCCAGTGTCCTCACCTGTAAAACGGGAGGGACAATAGATTCCATTTATGTCCCTCAAAGGGATATAATGGGGATTAATTACCACTTTGTCTGTAATATACTCGAAGCTCTTAAGAGAGCAGCACTATATTCCATGAAAGCAAAGCCTTATTCTAATTGTGTATTTATTGATTAAGTGACAATCAAGTCACAATGCTTATGGGAAAAATGGCTACATCTCTGCTTGCCACAAACGAATCCCATGTGTATAGATATAGAACATATTTAAACTTACATATAAGAGCATTGAAGTGGTCATTAACGAGACTTCTAAGCATCTAATCGGACATTATTAATAAGATTGAAAGCTATGTTAATTAACATTCAATAGACCAGAATTTAATTTCTGATGGCACATACAGTAAAATGGAGAGTTGGGGTGCTTTTTCCCATTCATATAGAGAAGAGAAAGTTGACTATCAGGACAGTTTCTATCTTGGGAGAGTTTATTGGGGTGAAGTGTTCAAAATAGTCAGTGTCTCAACTAGATGGAAATCATGTCCTCAGCTTCTCTCCCAGGCTTTAGAAATGTATATTTCAAACTTAGATATAGTTGACTATTAAATAGAAAGTATCTGTGCCAAAACTAATCTTAGTAGAATTCTAAACATTTTTACAAGAAGTATGGATTTCATTTTATTATCTAATCATGTAATATTTTTTGTCCACTCTTAACTCCTGAGACTTGTTCTTCGCACGCAAAATGTTCTGGTCTTTGACCTTACTACATTGGCCTGTGTTCAGAATCCTAGAGTATGTTGACATTCAGATAGGGAACCAACTTTGGTAGAATTTCATTTGGTTGTGCTTTACAGAAGAGTTGAAATGAATAGTGTTTTTTTTTTTTTTTTTAAATACACCCACTTCAACTTTGATATGGAGAAGGCAATGGCAACTCACTCCAAAACTCTTGCCTGGAGAGTCCCATGGACGGAGAAGCCTGGTGGGCTACAGTCCATGGAATCTCGAAGAGTCGGACATGACTGAGCGTGTTCACTTTCACTTTCATGCACTGGAGAAGGAAATGGCAACCCACTCCAGTGTTCTTGCCTGGAGAATCCCAGGGACGGGAGAGCCTGGTGGGCTGCCGTCTATGCAGTCGCCCAGAGTTGGACACGATTGAAGCAATTTAGCAGCAGCAGCAGCAGCTTTGATATTGGTATCCAGCAACATGGTGCTTTTTTTGAGAGGAGAATGTGATGCTAACAAAATGCTTACTTTCTGGGGGCCTAGGCTGAGCTTGTTGGTCCAATGGTCAGCTTTAGAAATCTGTGGTTCTAGAAAAATATTATGTCAAGGTGGTACACTTTTGTATGGTCAAAAAGGATTTGTTATTTTAATCCTGTAAAATACAAGGAAGATCCTATTGAACTTTCTGTGTTTGTAACAAATAAACCTGTTAAAGAATAAACTCCATATCAAGGTTCTGCAAGTATCCTAAGTAGCTATTTATACACTTCACTAATCTTTGTAATTGGCTTGTCTTTTACTGCTGTTAATTAGATGATGTAGTATTCCATTAATAAGAGTGACACACCTCAGCATTTTTACCTTTAATTATAGACCTCAGCAGACATTTACGTTATTGACAAAATCGCCTCAAATTGCCTGATGCACACATCTTTTTATTTTTAACAGAGCATATGTGTTTATTATTGAATCCCTTGCACCTAGCATTGCACCTGTTGTGATGTGCACATTGTGTGTTTGGAGCATATAGGTATACACCCATCCTTTTTGTCCTCTTTCAGCACCCTTACCCTTCTGAAGAACAGAAAAAGCAGTTGGCACAAGACACGGGACTCACCATCCTTCAAGTGAACAACTGGTAAGTAATTTGGCTTTGTGTTTACACACAATCTGCTTTCCCCTCTGGCAACCTGCAGCTCTTGTTTTGCATTAAGAAGACACACCCAGTTTTCCCTGGTGGCTTGTTGATCCAAAGGTGAGAACACAGGATGAGCCACAGCACTTGCTAGATTAGAAAGTTTTCTTTCTAGCACTTGCTAGAAAAGAAAACACCGTATTGTTCTACACCTCCTTTATAAATTGACAAATTTTAGGCATAGTAAAAATAAGTGTTTAATTCATTTAGCTGTGGCTCTGTAAATGTCTCAGGTGTTTTTTTTTTTTTTTTTTTTTAATCTTTAAGGACGATCAATAGAAAAAGTAATATCCTTGTTTCTATGAAACAAGAAACTCCACTGTCACATCTGTTAGATTTTAAATTCGCTGAATAACTAAGCTCACTGAGAATTTGTTAGACAGTGCATTCCAGGATGGGCACTCCATCCCTCTTATCTCCCTATGGAAAAAAGAAAAAAAAAAGTGTTTCTACTTTGAAGCTATTCAAAACTTGATGTATCTCAGGGTTGTGTAATACTGTTTCTAAGTAAATGTGTAAATTCCTGATTTGGAAGAGAAGCTGAGATTATGTACCAAGGATAGCCAACAATATTCTGACTCAATGTATAGCAGTGTGGCAAACAGCCTTTGAGGAAGTATGATTTATTACCCTTTGTGATTGTGCTGAAAGCCAGGTCCATATAATCACCCAGAGCTAGTGTCATATTTGAAGGGTATCGAAATCTGATCTCCTTTAAAACTAAGTGTATCTAATTAATTGTCCCAATATTTTTAGATTAGTGTTTATGATGGGGAAACCTTATCCTCTTTGAAGTAAAATCCAGAAAAGGCCCAAAGCCTGATTGGGGAAAAAGGAGAACTGAGAATGCCAGTCTGCAGACAGAAGTGTTTCTTTCTGTTCAATAAGTGTCAAAGATTAATATTACAGAATCTCTGATTACATGGCCTAATCCATTTTGGTGAATAAATTTGTTCTTGATGTCCATTGCACCTACATTAACAGACTCTTCTCTGTTAGAGAGCCTGGGAGCCTTTGGGAGAGATTTCAGATATATTAAGCCCCATTACAGAAAATGTAATTTCTGTCAATATAATCCCATGTATTCTTCAATTTAGTATTTTAGAGATAACAAGCTACTTACAATATATTTGCCTTTGGAGGATTAATTTACAAAGTGCACTATCTCCAAGACACAGACAGACCCATATAAGCATTGCTTGTAAGGGTTATCAATTTCAGTGACCTTATGGCGGCCTTGGGAGATCAATTTTTGCAGCCCTTTTAGTGAAGTGGATCAGGAACCAACAGAAGACATGCTGTACCTGAGCATGTTACTGGGAGTCTTGTGGCTGCTGCGGGTTTTTTGTTTGCCTCTTATACCTGCAGCTGTATCTTACTTTTCAACATTCTTGATACTGTATACTTGAACTCTGTTTTTCAAATTGTTCTGGACAGTATTATAGGGCAGACTATCCATTTTGCACACGTTCCTAAATTCCTGCATATTTTAAAAGTTAAACTGATGAGGACGCAATTTGAATACAATGGAGGCTGTACAAAGATTTATTTCTCTGGGAAATGATCCCCTTTGAGGGCCAAGGAGTGGCTGGGCCAGTTCTCATTAAGCAAGGCAATACACTACCCGTTCAGGTGAGCTATCACACACGCCATCTCTCTTCCTCTTCAGTGTTGCTAGAAAACTCTATCCACAAACATCGTTACCAGAGAACAGATTCCAATACAAGCTGCTTGTTACAGGTAGACAGCCTCCTGGGATATTTCCTCTGGGTGCTAGGGCAGGCAGACATTCCTGTGGCACAGAGCCGGGCACGGTTGTCTTTTCATAGAGTCTCTGCACAGTAGTCACAGTCAGATTTCCGCGGTTTTGCGATTAAGAGGGAAAAAATAAGGACTTTAAAAAGTTATCATACGTACCAGATAATAATTTTTCAACATAGATGCAGACTCTACCCTAAACTTCACTGTGATATTCAATTCTGCACAGGCACATAACTTGAAAATCCCTTTTCCTTATAACCTGGGATGTAAACCCAACTCTCTTCTCACCTGGCACCATGCAGTGTGCACGGGCTCTCTGCTTCTGTATGAAGTGAGAAGTGACCTCTGCTGGCACTTCATTGCTTCGCATTTGGCAATTGTTTCAACTCTACAACAGCTTTGTGGTGGACCAAGGATCCTCAACCTCTGTTAGAAACCAAACCACACAGCAGCAAGTGAGAGGTGGGTGAGTGAGCCAAGCTGTTCATCTGTATTTCCAGCCGCTCCCCATCTCTCGCATTACCACCTGAGTTCCACCTCCTGTCATATCAGCAAAGGCATTAGATTCTCACAGGAGCTCAAACACAACTGTGCTTGAATCATCCTGAAACCACCCGCTGCTGACCGGTCCGTGGAAAATTGTCTTCCACCAAATGGGCCCCTGGTGACCAAAAGACTGAGGGCCACTGTGGTAGAGAAATTCCCCTCCAGTAGCTGAAAGTTGTAAGAGAAGTTGTTTCTTTTAAATTCGGTGAATAATGACATTCCCACATTTGATTTGAATTTTTAACGGTGTATTACTTTTCATCCAAACCTTCTCCTTTTATGGAACGGATAACTGATTTCTTTTTCTCTGGACTTTGAGTTGCAAATATGAGGCAAAAATGGGGAAACCCAGATGGCACTCTATTGAAACCCAAGATGCGAGAGAATCTTAAATGATGATGGCAGACTTGAAGATGAAAGAACACAACACTAAGTGGAGCTCATTTTTCTTTATCGTAGTAAAAAAATTATACAAAGTTTTTTTGAGAGCCTGTAAATACTTTTCCCGTATTGAACATCAAGCCCACGTTACCTCACTCTGGAAATAATAATTAAAAAAAAAAAACCACTTCATAAGTATTTTAGCATTTCCCTTTCACTTCATTTAGGCACATTTAAAATTGTGTGTCTTCCTTTTTGGATTTTTTAAGACTTGTTAACACACATGTACATTTTGTACAAACTATGAGTCACTGTTGAAGAGATGTAATAAGATGCTGAAGGGCAGGTTGGGTGTAGATCAGTCATAATTATTGGCAGCAACATAATGTATTGAAATACACAATATGAGTATGAAAAATATAAACTCCTGTTGAGTTGTTAGCTTGTCATAGAAACCCTGGCTGATGCAGCTTAAAGTTAGATTTTGACAGAAAAATGAGATGAGAAAAGTTTGATGCATTGTAATAATTCTTTCATTCCCTCTCTGAACTAATTTTACGCCTTTTTAATTGACATAAGTAATATATACTACCTGCCTTGGCTGACTAAGGATAAAGCAGATGGGATTTGGTGGGGAGAGGGGATCACAGGGAGAATTTAAATGTAAAACAACAAGACAGATTTGATTAAGAGAAAATCTGAATTAAAAGAAATAAGTTTTAACTTGTGTGTTTGGTCTATGTATCAGAGTACAAACAGGAGAAATCGTAAAATGGTTGGTACTAGCACTTTGTAGGAATTGGGCTCTGGGATGGAATGTGACATTTATTAGATGAGACATTGTAGCAAAAATCTATGCCAAGACATTTTTTGAGAATTGAGGCAATTATGCAAATAATTTGGGTAAAAATATTTTACCTAAATTATCCAACTATTTGAGGTAACCGCATGTTTTTTAAAAAAATCAACCTCCATAACTAATGGCCTAAACATTTCTATCTACTAGCATTCTATGGTAGACTTTGACTTAAAGCATAATAATTTTAAAAATATATTAATAATGTGTGCTATAAATGTGTGTGTCTTCTTCCTTTGCTCTCTCACTCCCAATTATGTTTTGAGCCAAAAATGATAAATAATAGCATTTGATGCCTTTGTCTTATTGTTTTTTCATTGTTGTTCTGGTTGCAATAAATACTTCAGTTATATCAGGGTAAAACTATTACTAATATGTTGACTGTCATTTAGGTGGAAACTTCTTAAATTTTTAGATTAGATGGTTATGTAGACCTTTTCATATGAAGGCAGAACTTTGAAGAAAACAAACACACATATGCACAATGTCAATACTGGGTTCTTTCCTCTCCTGAATACACCAACTTTATTCTTTTATATTGAAAATATGAGTGTAGAATGGTCAAATAAAGGCTCCCTTACATGTTTTCACAGCCATGTTGCAGACTTGGGAATTCCATATGATGAAAACTTGTGCCTGCAATTGTATCTTACTTGCTGCATGCCTCAGATGCCTCCTGCCTCAGCAGAGTTCTAGCCTAGAGTGTACTGAATAAATGTTACATTGCCTTTGTTTAGCCCTTCTCATCTGTGCACTTTCCCATTAAGGCCTAATGTTCCATGATTACTCTGTTGTCTCTCAGAGGGCAGTGGGTTTTAGGTGCAAAATACATAGTTAAAAGAAATACAGTGTTGATGTGGACAGAAGAATCCCTCTCCATCAACAGAGTGCCTAAGATTTCAGGGAACATGGGAACTCCAAGATGACACTTTACGGAACCATCATAGCTCTTCAAGTTCTCAGATTTAGTACACATACCAGATTTTCCTAGTTTTTTCATTTGTTGTCTTCAAAACTATAAAGCATTCAGGCATCACTTCCCATTGATTACCAGTGGCAGGGGAAGTATGTTATCTTTGGAGGTTTCAGCCATTGGTAGGTAAAAATGTAAACTTATTTTTCTAATAGGATCGCTCTTATTATAATAAACAGATTCAACTGTAAAAGGTCAAGTTTCTTTCTGAATTATGGTAATAATGTAGCAAATACTTTTAGAAGTAATCAAAGATTCTATAAATACAGGTACCTGTGTAGATGTAAATGTTAAAACATTCACAAATTATCCTTTCAACTTCTGAGATCTAAAAATCAATAGGGGGTCACAGGGTTTCATAGAATTGCTCTGCTTTTTCTTCCAACATAATTTAATAATACATTTTACAGATGTTGTTTAAACATTAGGCACAGATTGTTTTGTCAATAAAACTAAACAGAGGCATGACACAAAAGCAAGGAAAACAGATGTAAAAAGAAAAAAGAGAGCACCAAGCAAGGAGTGCTGGGTCATTTGTCTCCTATTCACTACAAAATGAGAGTGCAGAGTATACAGTGATTTTCTTTGCCTAGGAATCACCTAGGGATGGAACCACTTCACACGTAAGAGGTAATTTTATTAAGCAGGTGGCCTAACTTCTTCCCTTGAGAATTCAAGTGTAACCTACATTTAAGGTAGACTTCCTAACTGATCAATGGAGTAACAGGTGCAGTATTTTTAAAAGAAGGAGGAAGAGAAGGAAACACAAATAGAACAGCTCTCCAGCATCTCTTGGAATGGGTTGTTGTTCTCCAAGCCATAGTTAATTGCTATGCTTTTCACCTTGAGTGTCAATTCTAATAATATTACCTTTACAGGAGCTTACTCTGGGCTTAGATTAGAGCAATCAGTAATACTCACTAGATAAAATACTGTCTAGTTGCCCATGAGAAAATATTGAAATCAGTCAAAAAATGTATAGCTTGTATATTGCCTCAGACAGAGCTGGCAAGGCGCCAGGCAGGCAGGGTATTATTTAGGAAAGCTGAGCAAATAGCTCGCAGGGAAAAGAGCTGTGAATTTGAAACCTTCAGGTATTGTCATGTCAGAGAGTCTTAGGAGTTCAACGGAGATGCTGCTTTTGTCTGCAGATTTTAAAAAATTTCCAGCAAACAAGCCTCTTTGAAAATGACTCTGCAGTCTGTGAAATATACTTTGTTATAGGTTTTTTTCCTTAGTTTACTCAGAGGTTTCCCTCGCTGTGTTCAATCAGATGGCTAATACTAGGAAAAATGGAAACTCCTCACGAAAGGGTAGGTATTGGCCCACTGCACCACGTGGAAAAACCCTGCCCCCTCCACCAGACTAGGACCCTGAGTCTAGGTGAGAAGAGAAACAGGAAGGGGTGGATTGTGGGAAGATGGATTAGAAAGTCCAAACACTGTTTTGTGTATCTGCTTTTTCTCCTCCAGCTAACATTCAAAGCCAGTCTCAGCTTTTCAGGACAAGAGTGTGACGTCTGGAGCTTAGAGTTGGTATTGACCTGAGGATGCTTTCGGGACCCTTAGGGTTGGGGTTCAAGCAAGGCACAGAGAAGAGTGAGCTGGGAGACTGATTCCATCATGAACCCAGTGTTCCTCGACATCCCTTTCAAGGCAGTGAAACCAGTGGCTTGGTGCTTGACCTTGAACATGGTTTGGAGGTCAGTAGGGCTTGGTGCAAGTCCTAGTTAAGCAGGAACTCCCGGGGTGTCACCCAGCCAGCAGAGGGTGATTAACCATTGGGTCATTAACCATCAAGCACTGTTCTCAGAGCTGACTCCCTTGCAGAGAGTGTGGGAAATGGGCTGAGAGGCACCCTGGTCAAGGAGAAAAGTTCCAGCACCCACAGGTCTAAGGGTGGCTCAGAGGATAAAGAGTCTGCCTGCAATGCAGAAGACTTGGATTTGATCCCTGGGTCAGGAAGATGCCCGGTAGGAGGAAATGGCAACCCCTCCAGTGTTCTTGGCCTGGAGAATTCCATGGATAGAGGAGCCTGGCAGGTTACAGTCCCTGGGGTCGCAAAAAGTCAGACACTACTGAGCAACTCACAGACAAGGGACAAATTCCCATGAAAGCCTCATGACAACACAGCATTTACATAGAGGGAATCAGGGAAGGGAATATGCAGGGGAAAGAACATTTGGAGTCCAAACATGTCATCTGCTGTCCCCACTCCTCACCAATTAGATGCATGTCCTTGATCAACTCCCTTTGTCTCCCTGGGCAACAGCTTCCTCTGCCTTAAATGGATGGGTAGGGCTGAGGAATTGGTGGGACTCTAAGCCTCTTCCAGCCCTAATATTCTAGATAGTGTAAAAAAGTGAACGGAAGCAAGGTGAATGTTCTGAAACTGATTTTTATTCCCGTTTTACATTAGAAGTGAAAAAAAAAAAAGAAAAAACCCACACAACAGGGCCTTTGATAAACAGACGAAAAGGATTATTCATTAAAAAGTTGTTACTTTTCTTCATCTTAAATAAGCAAATCTAGCCCTTAAAATAAAAACGAGATGAAATTAAACATTATCGCAAGACGTGGAAAACATGCGTGCTGTCACTTTTGGGTCCATAATAAAGATAAATCAGTTGTTTTTAGCAGTGCGCTCTGAGTCTGTGAAGGGCATGACAGATAATAGGCTTGGAATTTCTGAAGTTATTGTACAGTAAAATTTGTTTTTTCCTCAGGCATTCAATCTTTTTTCTCTAGTGATTTTGTACATGACAAACTTTTTAGTGGGTGCATTAATAATCTATAAGTAATGGGTTGTCAGGTGTCAGTTAGATAAGATTAAAAGACTGTTTAAGCATTATCCATTTGCTTCTTTGCATGAGTTTTATAGGTCAAGAGAAATAACTTTTTGAATTGTGGTTGTTTGCACATGCTGGTTTTTCCTCCCTCTCTCCCTCACTCCCTCTCTCTCTCTCTTTCTCTCCCTCTCTCTCTTTCTCTCGTTTGGCTCTGGTCCAGAAGTACTTGCAAGAACTGTATTACATTACATAAATCCTGCATGTAGGAGCAGATTCGAAACTCACACTGTGTGAATCAAGGGGACACATGTCTCCCCTGACTTCTGTAAACTTTTTAGTTTTGAAAATGTTACTCTTTCTCTTCTCAAAGGAAACTTTGTCAGGGGAAGCCTCCTCAGTAGAGGAACTGAAGCTCCCAGCCTGAGGAGTTTCCTAGCAAGTCAGGTTGAGGTCTATTCTTGTCAAATCTGTCTTAAGTGTGTTTACATATAGTTTGCCTTTCTGGTATTTTCTGCTTGCACAGACCTGATCTCCACCTATTTTGTGTCAACAGTTGCCGGGGCTGGTGTTGGGTGATTAACCATTGAGCACTGGGCCCCGGAGCTGTGCCCACAGAGAAGACCCCCTCTCCCCTTGCGCTTACATCACCCTCTGGCTTCAGGCTGCACCTACATGAAACAAACAGCATTTCTGAGTGGTTAAAGAGGCAGTCTGAAACAGTAAAAAATGGGGCAAATGTTGCCTTCTTGTTAAATAAGACAGTTTTCTCAAAAATGGAGAGGAGGCAGGGGTGCTGGGACGGAAGTGCTTCTGAGGGCAAATGTGGTCTTGGATCTGCATGGTTCTGATGGGCAAATGCCTGCAGTAGACACTACACTTTGTGTAGACACTTAGGGTGTTTTTTTTTCCTTTCTTTCTTTCTTTAATTTTTAAGGGGCAAGAGAATATAAAAAAAAAAAATCTAACAAAAACACGCCAACAGCATGGATGTTTGTAACTTTGGCAAGTACAGGACTGTCACACTCCATGCCCTCATGGTCTTTGGGTATTTTCCTCCTGATTTTATGTCCATTCTTATGAGGTCTTTAAACCTGACCCATTAATGTGGGAAATAATGAACTCTGTTGGGCTCTAGACACCTGAACAATAACAAATAAGCAAAAATACCTTAATCGGTTCCCATCTTTGAGAACTCCTTTTCCCTTTTACCCTCTTAACCAGTGTGGCTGAAGGACCTAATGCCTCGTAAAATTAGATCCTGTCACCGAAGAAGGAAAAAAGTACTTCCTTTTGCAAATACATTAACTCTTTCAGGCCCATGGGAATTATTGGTCTTGGATACCAAATGTAACTTAGCTCAAAAATGTACTTCCTGTCATGGGAGATGTCTGGCATTCTATTGATTTGGTCACTGTTTTTCAAGAATAATATATTGCCAAAGGATGGAATTAAATGCACCATGATTAAAAACAAATATCTTTAAGTTTCCAGTATGTTCTACTTTAGGATGCTGATTTGAATGTAAATGAATAGTTTTGAGGGTTGTTGTCTAGTTGAAGGGTTTTGCTGGCCTGTATCACTAGAACATCTGCTACGGTTGACTGTATTTGATCTCTAGTTTGAGTCAGAATTCATACGTACTTGGAAAGGGTAGGGAGGAGGAAATATTGTAAAGCTAATGGAAAGAATTGTGTGGATCCAAATATGTTGGGTCTCAGCCCCCACGGCTGGTCACCTGGCAGGATTGTGTACAGAATGGACAGTGCGATGGGTTATGGCTAGGATTCCCATCCTCAAGGCCAAGTAGTGGCGGAGGGAGTGGCCAGAAAAGACAGATCAGAATCATTCTGAGTGAATGTAGTATAAAAAAGCATCTTAAGAATTAACTTGATTTTTGTCATGCTATTTCTCCTGAAATAGTAAGTTAACAAAGAGATAGGAGATTTTTGAAGTTTATCAAAGGGAGCATGGATTAAAATTTTAGAAACACTGCAACAGAACCACAGAGTCCAAGTCTGGATGGGATTGTAGCATCCTTTGACAGATGAGGCTCAGGGCCTTGCGATGTTACATTCTTAATTAGAGGCGGGGAGGGGGCTGACTCCTGCTTCAGTGTCTCCTGCAGTCCACCATTATGTATTTTTCTTTTTAATTAGTTGATTTTTTTTTTTTTTGGCTGTGTTGGGTCTTCGTTACTGTGCACAGCCTTTCTCTATTGCAGCCAGCAGAGAATACTCCTTAGTTTTGTATCGCAGCCTTCTCACTGTGGTAACTTCTCTTACTGCAGAGCGTGGACTCTAGGTACATGGGCTTCAGGAGTTGCAGCACATAGGTTCAGTAGTTGTGGCACAGGGCCCAGCTGTCCTGTGGCATGTGGGATCTTCCCAGATCAGGGATTGAACCAGTGTCCCCTGCATTGGCAGAAGGATTCTTTACCCCTGAGCCATGAGGGAAGTCCCATTATGTATTTTTAAGAGCTTTATTGAGATATAATTCACAAACTATGCAATTTACTCATTTAAAGTGGTTCAGTGGTTTTAAGTATAGTCACAGATATGTGCAATCATCCTCAGAGTCCATTTGAGAACAATTTCATCACCTCAAAAAGAAACCCTCTACCCCTCACCCTCCATACTTCCATCCCCAACTCTGTCACAGATCTACTTTCTGTCTCTATGGTGATTTAGTCACTAAATTGTGTCTGAGTCTTACGACCCCATGGACTGTAGACCACCAGACTCCTCTATCCATGGGTTGCCTATTCTGGACAGTTCATATAAATGTGATCATGATATCTCTGGTCTTTTATGACTGGTTTCCTTCACTTAGCATTATATTTTCAAGTTTCATTTACTTTGAAGCATATGCCATACTTTATTCCTGTTTATGACTGAATAATATTTCATCGTATGGATATACCACATTTTCTTTATTAGTTCATTCATTGATGGACATTTGGGTTGTTTCCATCTTTCGCTGGCCTAAGAATTTGTTTATAAGCTTTTGTACCATTAGATACTTTTGAGAATCATAATGACAGTATCCTCAGCAAACTTCCATAAACATTCACCCATTTGATCATCACAGTTCCATCACCTAAATACTGCTATAATCTCAGAACCAGGAAGTGGCAGTTTTCCTACTCAGTTGTCATATGCTTTCCACTGGACACTGTTCTCACTCTTCCTGCCCTTGGCCAGTATTTTGACTGTGATAATTAGGAGCAGTGGTGTTCAAAGGAAAGGATGGCAGCTCAGAAGTGAAATGTACATTCTCTGAACTTTCCCCAGTGTGACTTTGATGACCATAAGCATTTTTCAAAGATTTGACAAGTTCCATGAGGAGGTCATTTTGTTGGCTTTATTGTCCTCATTTGAAAGATTTTGTCATGTCCCTCAATTGAGAGCTTTTGCCTTTTCAAGTGGATCTATTTACATATAAGGACCTACAGGTTACATATTGATATACAGTACGTAAAGCTTAGGTTTCAAACGTTACTAATTGAAACAGAAGTTACAGTGAACATTCTAAGGAATAGACAGTAGGCCTCCATTCAGGTAAAACCTAATCTGTAACGAGGTGAAAAAAGAAATCAAGCTAAATTTTGATATACCTTCCCTTAGCATGAGTGGAGACTCATGCTAAGGGAAATTTAATTAGTGAAGGCTTGGAGTGTGGAGGCAAATAAAGGAGAGATTCTAGAGAAAGGAAAGAGCCGAAAGATTCTCCAGATTGGCACTAGGATTCTAGAATACCTTATGCATGCTTGGCTGGTCACTTAACACAAAAGAGTTTCAGTTCCAGTCATTCAGGGGAAATTCTATTTTGGGAAAAAAGTGAATATTTGATTACTAGGGTAACACATACACCCTGATTCCTTGGGACATTCACAGTTTATGCCTGGTGCCCAGCATAATTATCAGTAACTTTTCTTTACTCCTTTTTTTTGGGGGGGGGGGGCTGTGCTGGATCTTCTTTGTGGTGTGTGGGCTCTAGAGCATGTGGACTTAGTAGGTGTGATGCTCTGATTTGGTTTGCCTTGAGTCATGTGGGATCTTAGGTCCCAAACCAGGGATCAAACCCATGTCCCCTGCATTGGAAGGCAGATTCTTAACCACTAGACCACCAAGGAAGTCCCTAATGTCCCTTTAGTCTTAAAAGTGTCCCAGCATAGATGATAAATTATCTGGTTATCCTACTTATAATGGAAATTGACAGAACATTAAGACTTGTTTAAATAACTGTGTACTTATTCTGTAATTAAGGGATGTTTAGTAAGATGCACTTTTATTGACTTTTGTGAATATGGGAAAATGAGAATTTATATGATTCAGCTTAAATAGACACATTTGTTATTTAAAGATATTATTGTACCTAATTTAGGTTTTTGTTAGTAAAAGAGGTTTTGCTGTATTATCCTAGATTATCCTATTGTTTATACATTGTGCTAATAATCACTCTAATTTCACATACTCTAAGTTAACCACTTTTAAAATATTTATTAGGTTAAACAAAATCAAATTTGGTAACTTGTCTGTCACTTGTAAGTAAATATTTTATAAATGCTATTTTGTTCCTTATGCTTTATATGGATACTTACAGTATGTATAACTACTGGATATTTCTTATGCTAAGTCTAGTGATACATCCCTATAATTCATTCCACTGGGTTTGGAGCCTAAGGTTTTAGTGATCTAGAAGACAGCAAAGGAAATAGAGATCCCCCCCTAAGGGAGCCACCCTTGCTTTGAATTCAGTTCAGATTAAAGGATTTAGCAAACTGAGCTGCTGCTTTTTTTTTTAGAGTGAAGAAAATAATTTTCCAATTTGCTTTCAAGGAAAACTTTCTGTAATATATAACCAAGTGATGATGTATTTGCAAGCTATTTCAACTTATAAAGTCCAAAATGATGCTTGGATTTTGTTTTTACTTTGCATTACAATTTTCAACTAATTAGCGACTTCTTTTTTTCACTAGTTGCTTGGAAGAAAATTTTATATGTGATTAACTTTCTCAACTTTCTTAGTTTCAGCTTTTTTTAAGAGTAGTTTGACAAATACACCTATCACTTCTAGAGAAGGGGAACCTTTTCAGACCTCTGATGGATGGGCTTATTGTGATTTGAACAAATTCCAATACTATGTTTCTAGAGAAGAAGGAGAGCAAAACACGTGCTTCCTTCTTCCCTCCCGTTCATTCACCTCCCCCAACCCCAGACGCACAGATGATGTATTGCAGTCCTGGAACTGTCGGATCCTGGAGGAGGTTGAGAAACTGGAAGACAGTGCCAAAAACATGATTTCATAAGGTTTGACTTGAGATTGAGTCAACTTTTTTGAGCGTCTAAAAATCATGTTTCATGAAATTTTACTTCACAAAGAAAGGGAGTGTGGAAGGCTTGGACCCTAAAGCCTGCCAGTTACGGATCATTAAATCCAATAAGTAAATGTAAATCTAAAATACAGAATTCCAACAAAAGATTTTGAAGTGAAATTCTTGTTTAAAAGAACAGAGTGTTATGTGGGAGATAGCTGGAATTCATTCCCTGAAAGGTTTGTTTATAAAACAGGCTTTAAAGTTATTAGGAAATGCTGACTTAAAAAAAAAAGAGTCGTATATGTAGTTTTCTTTAAATGACTCTGATAAAGTTGAAAGAAATGCTTCATAAGAAAATTCATGGAAAAAGAAAGAACAAAATTCTGGAATTCAGCAACTACTTTCCAAGATGGTAACTTATATTAGAAGCTATTTTACAAGACTTAATTCTGCCCTTAAAAATATTTATAGCAATGAATATAAGTAAAATGAATTATATAGCAATTACATATTATACTTGCATGTTGTTCACGTTTAATTGAATAAAGAACAGTTCATGAAGAAATCACCCGTACTTAAGAAGGCATGGCATTAATTTTTATTATTAAAGATATATGTAAGTATTCTTAAGTATACCTAAATATTAATCAAGATGATATAATTAATACTTTCTTTAATGGATAGTATAGGTATAGAAGGCATTTTTACTAACATATCCTGTTATTTAATGAAATTTTTTCTTAATAGTTAATAATTTTAGCTTCTTGAACAAAGAAGGGTACGTATTATAGAATGGCATTTCTCCATAGTTAAATGGATACCTACCTTTCTGCTGGCTAGTCGCTTATACCTGATTGGCAAGAAGCTCTTTGGAGATGACTGAGAGTCATGTCGTTGTTTAGAAACCACAGTATTTTGTGAGAATTTTGTTTTGATTTCCATGAATAAGCTGTGGCATGCTAAAATAACAAAAGACAGTCTCCCTTAATCATCAGTGAATAAGTAGGGTGGTAAGCACGGGGGAGTAGAATTGAGTAAAGGTGAAAATTATATTTTTGAGAGTAAGCAAGTAGTTTTTCCTTCCTTTTGTCAGTATTGTGGAGGACCAAAGGTGTAAGAGTATAGGAATAGGGCGAAGCCATGTAGGAAAATTGCCTGTGGAACTGGGCAAATAAACCTGGTGTTTGGGCCTAAAGGATGTCCACTATGATCTGGTCACCCCTCCAGTTCGCACCAAGAGAAGACTACATTTAAGAATCCAGTTTTGTGGAAAGGAACCTGGTCAGGGAGTGGAGGATAAACCAATGGACAAAGGTCAACTTTAGAACGCGGTGCTACCAGATCTGGCTCGGAAAACTATTCACGTATCCAAAGATGAAGAATAAAGGAGATAGGTGGAATTAACAGAAGCGGGGAGAAAAAGTCCAATAATAAACAAACATCTAAGGGCAGAGACAAGAAAGAATAGAGCAAAACTTCCTGTATTTCTTTTTAGCATAACTCAGGGTTCATCTTCCATTTTCCTTGTCTGATTCCTATTTTTTAAAAAATGCAGATGGTAAAACTCAGTTTTTAGATGATCCCATGTCTCAGATATTTAAGACTTTTGCTCCCCTTTCAACTTCCTACTGGCCCCTTAATAGGACTTGAGTTCTAAACAAATAACTAGGTAAAAAGAAATACACCTCTGTTTCTTTTGACATGGAATAAAGCTCTAAAGCCAATCCATTATCTTCCTTTCCTTTGTAAAACTTCTTGTTTTGAGAAAGGAGACCATTTGGTCACAGGAGGAAATTCTAATCCATGATTCCATGAAAAAAGGAAATTTAAGAATTCTTTCTCTAATTCAGTTTTCAACCACCTACAAGGTGTCCAGTTCTTAGTACTTCACAAAAGAAGACTGTTTTCAAAGCAAAACGGGATTTTTAAAAACATATACCTTGATGTTTGGAATGAAATGTGGAAATGCAAACAGGATGTTTCTCAACCTTAAAGAATACTTAACTAAAAGGATTACTTTGTAAAATGCCCAATCTGTGGCAAATTTGAGCATCATTCTATTGAGCCAAGGTGTGAAACTATTTTAATGAGTAAGAAAAGCAAACTGTCCTGTTATTGTATTCCTGACATTATATATCTGTGTTTTAAGGACTGTAATGCCTGGACATCAATATAAAATTCTAAAAGTTTCTTTTACATCTTTAAACAAATAAGCTTTTTAAAAATCACCTTATCAATATGGAAAATTCCAAAGATTGTGTGTATTTCATGGATATATTTCATCTTAAACTATTTTATGGGTATTGAAGAATGTATTTTTTATTGTACATTCAGATTGGAATTTTTGTCATCCTCTTCATTTCTCTTCAAAAACATTGTTTTTTCTTATGTTCAAGCTCTAATATGTATTTATGTATTCATACATATGAGTTTAAAATAACTATTTTACTAATGTTTCTTAAAATGACAGTGTTTTAGAAGGGAATATGTTCATGTGAGTTTACATAAAACCCAAAGATCTTTTTTTGGTTCTTAGTGTTTAGAAGATTCTTGATAATTTAGAATATTCCACAATGGAAAGTAAAGCATTCTGTCACAAAAGCAGGGAGGATGAGACACAAGGTCAAAGGGCATTTTGGAAACAAACAGCTGGACCAGTTTATTTAAACAGATACAGGGATGGGGGAACTGACCTCTGTTTGACTTATAGTGGGAGGAGCAAGTATGTCATTTTATTACTTTGCCCAGAAGGAAAATGTTTTCTTATCTGAATTCAACACAAGCCATCTAAACACATGACCTTGCTGTATATAGCTAATTCCAAAGAGAGTACATATAAGACATTCAAGGAAAATCATAAAATACACTGAATAGAGTCTAATGTTGGAATGGTTTTAGAATTGAAAAGGTGGTATTGTTGTTAAAAATAAAATATTTTGCTATTTATTCAGTTATTTTCAGATAAAGATGTCTACCATGACCCCAGATAATACTATGTATTTCATATAAGTATAGGAATTATAATTCAGTAGCATTCTGAGAGTTTACTATGTCCTACATGTACTGATAATGTCCATCATATTGAAACAAATATTGTTTTTAATTAAAGTTTACAAAAGTGAGGACTTCCAAGTATACCTACTAATGTGGTCAAGAAGTTTGGATAAAATGCTGTGTCCTTAGGTTTTCAAGGTTTTAAAATTTTTAGTTAATGAAAGGATTCCCACCTATATACCTACATATCCTTTAGGTAGCCCACATCTGTGTTGTGAATAACAACAAATGGTTATTGCCACCCAAAGAGAAGCAACTAGCATCCTGTACCTGGGGGCCCTAACTAAGAGGCTGGGGTGAGATGTTTGCTCTCTCCACGGGGACCTGAGCAGGCCTGAAGTCGCTGCATTTAGTGTTGCTCGCAGAGGCATGCAGAGAGACTCAGCATTTTGAGCAGAGAGTGGCCCAAGGGGTGAGTGGACTCAAAATCCTAGAACTCACATTCTGGAAGGAACTTGTTAGGAATCACGGATGTTTAACCTAGGGAGAAGAGGGGAGACCTATGGGGCACAGTGGCTATAGTTCTAATGTTTGAAAGGCTATCTGAAGAAGTGAGATTAGAATTGTTTAAATTACCCCCAAGAAGTTGTCCTGGTGAAAGGATTTTAGATCAGGTAAGACAGAACCTTCTAACAGTTATTGTGTCTGTAGAGGAAGTAGGCTCTCAGTTAAGGTGACCAGTGCTGTATTAGAAATAGTCCAGCACCCAGAGAACAGATTTGTGGTTGCCAAGGAAAGGGGTGGGGGTGGGTAAGTGGGAAAGGGATGAACTGGGAGTCTGGGGTTAGCATATGTAAACTAGCATATATAGAATAGATAACCAACAAGGTCCTACTGTGTAGCTCAGGGAACCATTTTCAATATCCTGTGATAAACCATAAATGGAAAAGAATATGAAACAGAATGGGTATATGTGTATAACCGAGTCACTTTTCTATGCAGCAGAAATTAATGCAACATTGTAAACCAACTATACTTGAATAAAAAAAAAAAAAAGTCTAGCAGAGGCTACCCATCAACCTGGTAGGGATATCAGAGAGAGGGGATTCGTGTTAGTGACCAAGCTAGGTGATGATCAAACCTGATAGGTGGCTTTTCCGGCCCCATGGGTTAACTGTCATGGATTCAGACCTGAGATGGTTATCATGAACTGGTCTTTGGAAATCTGAATGTATGAGTTTGAAGGAGGCAAGCTTTGGAATATAGATAACCCAATTTGCTGAGTCTTCTTAGGCATAGCTTTTTTTTTTTTTTGGTCTTTATACACAAGTAGTACAGTCATCAAAATCCCAAAGTCTCCAAAATGTTGTCATTCTTATTCCTGGACTCAACAGTGAGGTTGTCGCCAGTGGTGACTGGCTCAAAATCAGCTCATGTTTAGATATCTAGTCCAGAATATTCTAGACGGGTGGCACAGTAGTGGCCATGCTCTGGTCAGGACATTGTGGTGGTGAGAGGGGTATGCTTGCTACCGTTTGCCAAATTATTAACATCTCTTGGGTTACATGTAACCTCAAATAAGTCACTTAATTTCTCGGAGCCTTGGCTTCTCATCTGTTAAAAAAGACTCTCCTTATTTTTAGATAAGTAATATATATCCATAAAATATTATGTTTTTAAAAGAACTTGAAAAAAGTTATCAGAGTTCCTTTTAAGAGAATGCAGATTTTGAATAATACCATAGATAAAGAGGCATTTTTGCTCTCTTACCTATGTTAGTTACTATGAAAATTACTCTTGGTATATGCAGAATATTAATATTAAATAATTTTCTGATTGGTCATGCAGTGAAGACAGCTAATGAAAAAGCAGATTTTTTTTTTCATTTTAATTGGTTATTTCACATGGTGTTTGTGCTACACCTGTGCTTATAATGAGAATGGAGAATTAATCTAACCTTCTGCTCACATGATTCCAA